>NC_056735.1:682855250-683027750 GCF_019279795.1 Protopterus annectens
AGACGGGTATCCGTAAGAGTGAAAGGGAAGGTCTATAAGAGTGTAGTGAGACCAGCTATGTTATATGGGTTGGAGACAGTGGCATTGACAAAAAGGCAGGAGTCAGAGCTGGATGTGGCAGAGTTAAAGATGTTAAGATTTGCAATCGGTGTGACTAGGATGGATAGGATTAGGAATCGGTATATTAGAGGGTCAGCTCATGTTGGACAGTTTGGAGACAAAGCAAGAGAGACGAGATTGCGTTGGTTTGGACATGTGCTGAGGAGGGATGATGGGTATATTGGGAAAAGATGCTAAGGATGGAGCTGCCAGGTAAGAGGAATAGAGGAAGGCCTAAGATAAGGTTTATGGACGTGGTGAGAGAGGACATGCAGGCGGTTGGTGTGACAGAGCAAGATGCAGAGGATAGGAAGAAATGGAAAGAGATGATCCGCTGTGGCGACCCCTAACGGGAAAAGCCGAAAGAGAATGATGATGATGTGCGGGTTTAGCTCCTCTTGGAGTTCACGTAGCACGCTACCCGGGATACCGTCAGGTCCCATTGATGCTGTGTTTTTAGCTTTTTTAGCTGAAAAATGCTATTTTAGCTGAAAAATGCTATTTGTCTAAGTTTTTATTAAGTTTTTTTAATGACTCTGTACTTTACTACCTGAATGTATTCCTGTGTATTATTTCCTGGATGGCAGTTACACTAGTCTAATACTCTTTTATGTACCTATTTCATAGTCTGTCACTACTGCTATAACTTCAGAAATGCACAATGCCTGCATCTTTTATTTGCTTTAACCATATTATATTCTATAGCCTCATTCTGTTAACCTAACTGTATGCCTGAACCCGCTATATCATCCTGTAAACTAACTGTATATCTGAACCTGTTGAAAAGAAATGATTTTCTGTTTATTTGTTGTAAAGAAATATATGTTTTGATTATTTTACCTGTTGTAAAGAAATGATTTTCTGTTTATTTGTTGTAAAGAAATATGTGTTTTGATTATTTGTTTAATAAATGTCTAGTTGGAGCTTTTCTCCCCAGGCCTCCACTGAAAATGGGCTCACTCCGGCCCAGTGGACACTCCTGGTAAACAAATGTAAAATAAATAAATAATGATGTTCTTGCTGTACTAGTTTGTTTATAAGACTGTTTGCTGTTATATTTTATGCAAGACATTATTTTGAAAATATGACATTACAGTCATTGTTTTTTACCAATATTGATCCTGTTTGCTGTATGCATAAGCTGCCTTTGGAGACATACTGTACTTTTAATGTGTGTGTGTGTGTGTGTGTGTGTGTGTGTGTGTGTGTGTGTAGGGGGGGGATTGACCCTCTCTTGTTACCATAGAAGTTTTTGTCATTTAGCATTTGTCATGGGTACTGCCTTAAATGTTACTCTATTTCCAGATGTAGATGTGGACTTACATACCTAACATTTAATTGCATTTAGTTTTGCATATACCATTTGCATCACTGTAAATGTATTTACTGTATCTGTATTAACTTTAACTTTACAGTGTATCTGTATTAACTTTAACTTTACTCTGTGTCTGTCTGTAGGTTATTTCTGTGTTTATTCTGAATCCGTCCTGGCTTATTAAACCAGTAAAGTAATATTCAGTTTTCTGTCTTTTGCTGTCTCCTTTGTTTAATTAATTTACATTGAGTTTAAAAGATCCCTGCACTTTGCTGTGAACTGATAACATGCATTCCGTTAACTTTATTGCTTTAATGCCTATTGCCTGCCATGATATGGTTATAGGGAGAATTATCCCCATATTTTACAGGTCATAATTTACCATACTGTTAGTGTTTGTAATAACCCTTTTCAGTAAGGCAAGGGGTTTGTCCTTCCTTCCATTTATTGCTTACCTCCTTTTTCTGTGCACCCTGATGTTTGCAGGTTATTTGTATATATGCTCTTTTCTATTTATGATTTACCTGTTCCCATTATTCTATACGCCTATTTATATCCTCTCTTGCCTCTTTGGGGATTGGATATTGTTTCTGAAAAGGAGGAATGTAATCCGAAGGGTTACCTACACTCACTGGTACTGCTAACTTGCCACAGTCTGTCTTTGATGTAGCCCATAAGGGCTGAAATTGTGATTTGATTTGCTCCTATTTATCCTGCAGTTGTGAATGTCTCTTGGTAATGTCTTTTTCATAGTTACTTACGTCAACTACAAAGCAAGGAAATTGCTGAGCTGTATTTTAACCGTCTTCCGCTGTGGCAGACCATAAAACCTTGTTATTGAAATTAATTACTATTCCCAGTTTGCTGAGAATATCAACCCCAAGGATTGTTGTTCCGCATCTGGAATTCATAAGAAATGTACCGTGTATTGAAGATCCATTTGCTGTGAAACATATTTTAACTGGCTTAGTGCTTATGGCCATACAAGTGCTGCCATCAAAGCCTTGAATTTAAGATTTTTTTTTAACTGATTTACAGGTAACTGTTTATTAGTGACTGAGACTGCTGCCCCTGTATCAAGTAGGACATCTTTCCATAGTGTCACCTCCACACATACATTCACCAACAGGTGTCCATCCTTTCCACGTTTAAAATTTGTGAGAGAGGTTACTGGGGGGGGGGGACACTCCTAATCAGAATCATATTAATTCTGATCTGTTTTCCTGGGTATGTCTCTGATTACACAGACTGCATGTTCTGTTTCCTGTTGACTGTTAGTGTTTTCCCTGTCTAATGTGTACTTTGTACTTTCAAGTTTTAATTCCTGACTTGCACCATGCGTAGGATTATATGGTGGGTTTTCTGTATCCCTCTGTGTTTGTTCCTGTGACTTGATTCTCCCTTAATGTATTTTCTTTATCTTGATTTCTTTCGTTATTTTTGGGTTTTGAAGAAGCACTATTATCTGCATAGATACCCTTTCATATTTGACTTTGCTTTTATCTTTTGTAATATGGACAATCCGGTTTAATGTGGCCTATTTTCTTACTAGTAAAACATAGCGCCTGTTTTTCTAAACTTTGCTGTGTAGCTGTCTGCAACCCTGGTGGAGCAGAAGCTGCTCGCATTTCCCCTGTGTTTGTTCTTTCATCAGTCCATGTATTACGTCCCCTTCCTTTCCCCACGTAGTCTACAAGCTGTTTTTGTACATTTCCTATGTGCATCTGCAATACTGCGTACTTCTTTTAAACTGTCTAGCACTCTGGCTTTTCTCTTGCTCCAGGTTGAGTTTGAGATATGTAATTTCTGAGTCTGTATTTATCTGTCCGGCAGAAACTGATTTTAAAGCTGCATCTGCATTTTGCAGAATGTCATTAACTGTCTGAATGAATTGCTTTAATATACCATTTTGCCTGACCAACACATTATTTTGTTTTTCTCTGTCATGTTACTTAGACTGTTTGATCATTTTAAGATAGTTTTTTTTTTTATTTAAACTGGCATTACCTTGTCTGTGTGTTTAAAACAGTTATGTGAATCTAGACACTCACCAGTTTCAGCTGCTTGCTTTGCTTTGACATGTGCTAAAGCATTTACTGTAGCCTCTTCTGTATTAAATTATTTATGTGCTTTGATTTTGACAATACTAAACTTTCCCTGTAAATCATTTTGGGAATTAATGCCCATAACTCCCGTAGTACTGGAGCATGTTTTAGGGGTTTGCCAACACTGTTGATGAATCCCCTTCTGACCCAAACTGGCATGTGTAAATGCAAAAAAAAAAAAAAAAAAACATTTAAATAAAGCATCATTTCAAATAGACCACACAGTGTAAGTCAACCATTGTTTAAACGCCAACATATTGAAACAAAATTCCTTTTTGTCTTGCCACTAAGGCAGAGTCTGCAATAACAAGACTATTGATATATATCAGCAGGAGAAATAACTGTCATTTCTGCAGAAGCCTGCCCAATGTCAACTGGTGTATTTTGTACTTCTTGTAAACTTTGCTGGGCCTTTTTTTTTTTTTTTTTTTTTTTTTTTAACTGTCTTGTCAGATTAACCTCTGTAGTTTGTGCCCTTAGTAAATGTTGTTGGGCTCTGATTGTTACGTTAAACCAGAAATGTCATTATGTAAAGTGTGAATGCTATGCTGAGTCTGTTCCTACTACTGTCTCTAGGGAAAGTTTTAAAATTTGTGAAAACCTTTTCTTTAAAATGTTAATATTAATAGCACATTTTACTATGTTAGAACTTTATTTTTTTGTGCATTTGCAATATTTACTATAAATAACATTTTTATGTAGTCTATTACATTACTGACAATAACTGCGTACACTTGTACTGTATGAGATTTAGGTGACTGCAGAAGGTACATTTAACTGTTGTATATGTGAAAAACTAACAACGCTAGAATCAAACATTGTTTATGAGAATAGGATATATCTTATGGTATGGCTTATATACTAGACTCCTGTGACAAGATAGACATACGTTTGGAAAGTTACTTACACATAAAAAACAGTGTTTATGAATTACTGTACATTTTGTGTATGGATTATAGTCATTTATGCATTTACAAACACAACTGTTATGTAAAGTCTCAGCATTAAACATTTTAGATTTACATTTCATGTCTGACTAGGGTTGCCAGCTTTATTTGTGGCTAAAACTGGACTAAGGTCACACCCCCTCACATCACCCATAACCCCACCCCTTCCCACCCCCTCTCCCATCTATGCTCAGCCCATTTTGTGACATCACTGATATCAGCTGATGGGAACGCCCTCTTTTTCTGTTCATGATGCCTGCTTTCAGCCAATTTACTATGCTTTTCTGTAAAAAAAGCACAGTAAATCAGCCAATTTAACAAACACTGATAGTCTGTTTCCTTTTGTGAAACAGAATATTGGAGTTTGTACTGTTGTTAGCATTGCCATCCCTCCGTTTTTTTTCCGGAGTGCCCGGAAATCAGTAGGGTTCTCCGGTTCTTGCTGTCGGAGTCCGGAAATAGCGACGTCAGGCTCGTCAGCGCGTATTTTAAAAAAAAAAAAACATTCCCGTCTTGGACTCTCGTTGATTGGCTGCTTGCTGCAGACGAGGCTCGTGCAGCAAGCAGCCAATCAACACGTAGAGTTGCTAGTCAAATCCCTGCAAAGCCCGCAAAAATATCTGTATAAAAAGCGGCGCTTCAGCTTCTAGTTTTTACCTTTTACTTACTCTGTACTGTAAAAGGTGGTGCTTAAGATCTGAAATTTCTTGGACGTCTTCGGTGGATTGCTGGTTCGATTGCCTGCTGCCTGGAAGGATTGCCTGCTGCCTGGAAGGATTGTCTAGCCCTGCTGCCTGGAAGCCCTGCTGCCTGGAAGGATTGCCTTAGCCCTGCTGCTTGCCTTGCTTGCTGGAGTCTTGCCCTGGAGGAGAAGTGCTGTGGACTGGGTGGTGGTGTGTTCCCCTGCTTGCTGGCCCTTTAGCTGCCTGTTCTCTTCTGCTGCTGAGAGCTTGTTTAAGTAGCCCTGCTGCTGATTTTTCTGGAGGTAAGTGGAATTTTTTTAATGGATGAATTCTTTGGAATTAAGGTGGATTTTCAAAGATTAGTGTGACAAGGGGAATGAAATATTGCCAGCACAGCTACTAGTGAATTTTTTAAATATTAAATTTATATTAATTCACTAGCTGTGCTGGCACTATCTCATTCATTGATGGTGACAAGATGTGTGTAACTATCTAGATGTTCAACATGTGGTGATTATTAACTAGAACAGTTTCCAATCTGGTTTTGGACTTGGTTGCAGTGAATATATAATGACTTCATGATTTGTATAAGATGCTTGGACTGTAGATCTGTCTTTTCTAGTCTGTCATCACCGTGATGTTTACCTTGACCTCTGTTTCTTCCTAGGGTATCTGTCGTACAGTCTTCATATTATAGTGAGGCTTAAATGTAGCTTTTTGTCTAGTTTGTCATCACAACTGTTTACCTTTTATCTGTGTTTTCTGGGGTATACCGTCTATACCAAAGCTTAGCTCATTTGATGTTACAGTGAATATATGATTACATGATTTGTATAGGATGCTTGGACTGTAGAACTGTCTTTTCTAGTCTATCATCACCGTGATGTTTACCTTGACCTGTGTTTCTTCCTAGGTGTCTTGGGTATATAGCAAGGCTTAATGTAGTTGCTTTTCTTTGGGACTGTCAATGTGAAATATCTCATGTGGTTTTGAGCTTGTTACAGTGAATATACACAGGATATTTTCTAACGTTTTGTTGTGTAGATATTTAAGTTTTGAGACTACTTAAATATTTATTTAGTGACACTGGGCCACTACCTTGGCATTGGTCAAACTAGCAATGTTTATTACTATTGCACAGTAAGACTGAACATACTTTGTTAGGGCCTTAAAGTTGCTTATAAGGAGTAGCTGGCTGATTATGTTGTAGTCTGGGGAAAAGGGGGGCATAGTTAGTAAACTTGTGCCAGCCTTTCCTTGTGTATATAAATCAGACCTCAAGTGTGTCTCAACTGCTTTAGCAGGGGCCCAAAGCACTGTTTGATAAATAGGGTGCTGGAGGTCTTCACTTGGCCACTATGCTCAACTCTAACTGTGCCAGTGGGAGGAGGTGGTGGTGAGGATCTGGAGTGAAAAAGGGGAGAAACCAGCCCCAAGTTGACTGGTCTCTGTGCTTTGCACTTAATATGGGGTGTTGCATCTGGAATTGTGGGGCTACGGAATTCATCTTTATGTCTGCCCATACGGTCTCTTATCATTATGCAAGTTATTACTGTTGCAGCCAGAGGGTATTATGATTTCTGAGTTACATATTTCATGTTTATCATTGTGTCGGCCCACACTATGTCCTGTTTGTCTTTATGCAAGTTATTACAATTGTAGCCAGAGGGTATGATTGCTGAGCTGCCATGTATTTCATCTTTATCTTGTCAGTCCACAGTATGCCTGAACTTTCTTGCTGTGTTCAGACTCAGCTGGATAACGTTTGCGCTGGGTTCTACATAAAAGTAGAGGGTCTTAATTTGGTGCATTGCTGTAGTGTCTGACCCATGTGTTTTACACACAGTTGAATGCTTTCTGCATATTCTGCTGTCACACCAGGTTCATGTGTAACAGCTGCAGAAAGTCCCTCAGAAAGGAGTTGCTTCTGCCTTTCATTGCTTTACCTTCACTGTAATTTTTCATGAGGAGTCTCATTTTTTTTCCCTATACCAACTTGGTATTACTAGGGTGTGAAAGTCTGGAGATTCACATGTGAATGTGAACTCTGGCTAGTGGCTACTGACTGACACAGGCCCCACCAGGCACTGGTGTTGGTCACAAGTGTTTTGATTTTCTATTAACAGCTGTTTTGGTTTATTGTAGTGTTGAGCAAGGATCCTACAGGAATCATGTTCAGGAAAAGGTCAATGGATCATCAAGAAGAGGCTGAAAGCGTGTCTCCTAAGAGGTTTTTCTGCAGTTATAATAAGGTGTGGGAGCAAAGCTACTCATGGGTGTGACCTGTTCCAAATGCAGATGCCATGGCAAAGTGCACATCCTGTGGAACAACTTTCACTGTAAAATGGGATGGGGAAAAGGCATTGAAAAGCCATCAGTAGTCAGACAAACATCATCAAAGCCTTCAGCTCCAGAGGCAGAACCTCGTAATGACCAAGTTTATTCAGCCACGTAGTGTAACCAGTGAAGCTTCCAAAGTCACTGCAGCTGAAGTGACAGCAGTCTATCATGGAGTGAAACATGGTCACTCATATGTATCCATAGATTGTGGAGGTAAGCTGGCACCGACAGTCTTCCTGATTCTACTTTGGCTTGAAATTCACCTGTGGGAAGACAAAATCTGAGAGTATTGTCATGAATGTTCTTGCACCTCATTCAGAGGAGCTCCTTCTGCAGGAACTTGGCAATTCCTATTTCTCAGTGGGATCAGATGCATCCAATAAAGGGAACAGAAAAATGTTCCCTTTAGTTATTCAGTACTTTACTCACACCCATGGCACACAACAGAAACTCCTTGATTTCTATGAGGATCATAACGAAAGTTCTGAATGTATCTTTACTAGAATAAAGGACATCCTTGTGCATAAAGGACTCAAAGTACAAAACATTGCTAGCTATGCTGAAGACAATGCCTCAGTCAATTATGGAAAGCACAGGTCTGTTTTTAAAGCTTTGAAATCTGAGGTGCCTCACATCATTGCAGCAAACTGTTTATGCCATGTAATACATAACTGTGCCAAGCATGCAAGCAAGGCCCTTGCAAAGTTTGATGTGGAGACTCTGGTTTTGAAAGTACATAGTGAGTTTTCAGCATCTGCTAAAAAATGGCACTGTTGAAAGGCTTCTATTCTTTCCTAGACCAGGACTTTAAGGAAATAATGCAACATGTTGTAACAAGGTGGCTGTCTTTGTTCCCAGCTGTGGCAAGGCTGGTAGAATGTTGGCCTGCTATTAAAAGTTATTTTATTAGTCAAGGGCCTGAGGACTGTCACCCTTATCTGGAAATTTGTGGAGGCCGATGAGGATGGCATCAGTGGGGATGTGTCTGAGGCAGAGTGCTACATACATTTCATGCACTACATCCTGCAGGTATTCCACAAGTCTATAGCAAAACTTGAAAGTAACACTCTCTCTGCTCCATAGTTGTACACCGTGATGAAAAGTCTAAAAGATGAGTTGCAGAGAAGGCTAGATGACCAGTTCTTTGGTACTAAAGTTTCATCTGCCTTACAGCACTTTACTCCAGCTGTCGCACAGCAGGTCTGTAGGACATTCTGTGATTTTTACAGTAAAGCACTTTGTTACCTACAGAAGTGGTTTGACTATGATAATAGTCCCTTTAAAGCTATGCAGGTCCTCAGCCTCCAACATCCTGTAACTTGGCCAGAACTGCGTACAGTTGCAGACCTCTTCAAATTGGATGTGGACATTGAAGCACTTTACTCAGACTATTGTACTTTAACTGCTGCATTGCCAGCCCTGTTACAGATGACAGAGGCATCTGTAAGTGATCGCTGGGTGACTTTTTAGTAAAGCTCCAGACTGCAAGCCACTTTACAGACTGGTGCAGTTTGCTCTTTCAATCCCCCCCAGCAATAGCTTTGTGGAAAGGGTTTTTTTCACTTATGGGGAATGCGTGGACTGATGTAAGAAATAGAATGCTTGTGTCACTTGTGAAGGCAGAGTTGCAGGTCAAGCTAAACTTTAACATGAGTTGTTAGCAATTTTATTTTTTTGTGAGAAATAACCAGCCATTACTTGAGGCTGCTAGATCAAATGCCAAATATAGCTTCAAGTATAAGCAATGATTTCTAGCAAAACTGAAGATACTTTAAACAGTTGCTTTTCTTTTACTATTGTGTGTGGTGAACCCTTAATGTACTGCTTTGAATGAACTGGTGTTTTTAATATCTAATTGTATTTCCATTTTAGTACTACCTGTGATATGAGACTTGGGCTTAGTTTTCCCATGCTTGTGTGTGATGTACTGTTGTATGTAGTGAACCTTTTGAAGTATTGCTAAATAAAGTTTTTTTAATTTACTTTTGACTCGTTGCACATTTTTCTACTTATTGGTAACTGTATGTGATATTAAAGACTTATGCTGAAGGGTCCTAGAGTAAAGGGGTGTGGCTATTAAAAGGAATGGGTGTGGCTTGATTGTGCATGGGGCGGGGCTTGTTTGACAGGAAATGGCACAGTAGAAAGGTGGCAACCCTAACTGTTGTACAGTGTTTTCCTGACTACCACAGAATTGATTTGATTTGTGGATACTAGTCCAGAAAAAAAACCAGATGGGTAGCAACAGCGATGATTTCCAATTTCCCACCTATTGGTCAAAGTTATGCTTAAACAGGGCTAGGGATGGACTCTGCTTCACATCAGTGGAAAGCTTGTTCCAGTGTATGGGGACCCTCTGAGACACATTTGTGCCTCATCAACATGGCCTATTTATGTCACAAGTAAAATTTAAATCCTTCGATCTAATGGCTCTGATACTGTTCATTTTGTGGATGTCCAAAAGGTCCATCAGTGCTGGATCCAAGAATGCCTTGTATGCCAGACATAGATCATCTTTCAGTAACCTGAATGTGTGACAGACCCTTTCAATGTGGAATTCCGAGGATCATGCACTTTTTAAGACCCCGAATGAGGTACATTCCTTGTAATGAGGTACACACACACACACACACACACACACACGCACACACACACACACACACACACGCACACACACACACACACACACACACACACACACACACACACACACACACACACACACACACACACACACACACACACGCACTTGAGAACAATACCATAAAGGATTGTCTTGTCTGTCCACCACCACTTCCATCAATAAATACCAGCCGGCCCAGGCTAGCTGCCAGCCTGCCCGGCCCTGCCATGCCACTCCTAAACAGTCATGATGAATGAATTACAAAAAAAGAGAGCAATACAACACTATAGAAGAATTAGAAGTAGTAATAGTATTACTTTTATATTTTTTTTATCGTAAGGTGACAGAAGTGCATATTAAACTTGTCTCAATCAGTGTTAAATAACTTTTTCAATTACTTGCTACCCATTACTCATTTTCATTTACGATGTATATTTCTTACATAATTGCAGTGCTAACTGCTAAGTCCTCACCTGGCTGACCTAGGCTATCTCTATCTAATTATTTCCGCGCCGTAGATGAAGTTTAGCACATTGACACACTGACACACACCCCCTTGCCTATCTTGTCTTGCTCTTTTCACGGAGGAGGGAACTGGCTGCTTGCTTAGGCTTAGCTAGACTTACAATTCGCGCGCAATTTGATTTCCACACAGCGGTGCTGATGTCACTGTCAGCTGTTGTAATAACTAAGCATGCACGCATGTTGATGATTCCAGCCATCCCAAGAACCAGCCACTCCCCCTCCATTATAACCTTAGTTACTTAACTTAAGTCAGCAACTGACGTGACGAGAGCCACAAAGACAAGAAATTCTAGTTTAATTCGTATTACCACCATTACCAGAACGGCTGCATATGCAGCCGTTCTGGTACTGGTAATATGAATTAAACTAGAATTTCTTGCCTTAGTGGCTGTCGTCAGTTGCTGACATAAGTAAAGTAACCTGTTGCTTGCAATCGTGGGTGGCATTCTGTGCAGTGCAGCTGGCAGCTGCCTGTAAGTAAAAGTGGAAGGTGCTCGCATCGCAAACCCGGACTTCACAGAGTCCGGTTTTGATTATATTTTTTAACTGGACTGTTTGCCAGAAAACCGGACAGTCTGGTCAAAAAACGGACAGCTGGCAACCCTATGTCTGACACAGAAGGTTTAAACCATGTATATTCATATCTACAATATGTGGGCATTGTAAAGTTAACTATCTGTACTGGCATCCATGTTATAACTGTGAAGAATTTACTGTATTTTGCATAGATGACAAACAGGTGATCAGGCTGAGGTCACTTAGAAGACACGGTGTCCTTCAACAGATGATGAATTCATGGTGGAACGTCGCAGAACAGCTTCTACGGCGGCACTCTGTACCCACCAACAAAGTACTGGAACTGTTGATACGCTAGAACTGCATACACTGCAAAATGCATACGCTCACAACTCCTAAACCACCTCCTCACATACAATCTCATCAGCCCTACTCAGCATGGTTTTCGTCCTAATCATAGCATTACTACTGCCCTCCTGTCCTTCACCCATACTATTGCAGAAGCCCTAGACAATAATAAACTAATCTCCTGTCTTTTCCTCGACCTTTCCAAGGCCTTTGATACAGTCTCCCATCCCCTTCTGCTATCAAAACTAGCTATGCTCAATCTATCCTCCTCCTACCTTGCCTGGTTCTCTGGTTACATATCCTGTAGACAACAATCTGTGAAATGGCTTTCTTTCTCTTCTCCATTCATATCTGCTCCAACAGGTGTACCCCAAGGCTCCATCCTGAGTCCCCTCCTCTTCAATGTATTTACTAACAACCTCCACACAGCCTGCCAGCAATCATCCCTCATCCAATATGCCGATTCCACTCTCATCTCCATCTCTGACAACATCTCTGAACTTCACACTTGCACACAACAGGTCTTCCTATCTACCGAACAATGGCTAACCAGTAACCTTCTCATCCTTAACCCTAAAAAGACAAAACTCTTACCCTTTCTTACCCGCTCAATCTCTCTCCACAAATCAACTTTTACAATCACTTCCTCAAATAACACTACTATCAAACCAGAAACCCACACCAAACTCTTAGATGTAATCATTGATGATGAGCTTAAATTCAATATGCATATACTTCAAAACATAAAAAAGACACACCAGAAACTGGGCTTAATTTACTCTAACACAAGATTCTTAACAACTAGCACAAGACTCTCCCTTGCCCAAGCCTTTCTCCTACCCTCCCTCACTTATGCAGCCCCTGTATTCACTAACCTTCAAACTACACCCTTAAATAACTACAACCTTAAATAAACTCCAACAAACATATCATAAAATAGCTAGATTTGCCACTAATGCCCCATATAATGCACACCACTGCCTATCTTTAAATTCTCTCCAATGGCTTCAGTTCCCGCATGTACTGCTTCTATCCCAGCTTCAAATGCTACACACCATTCTTTACAAACCTTCCTCCTGTCCTGTTCTCAATTCTCTCATCTCTTGCTATTCTCCAAGTCGTACTCTCCGCTCCTCTAATCAACTACTACTCCATACTTACCAACCCAAATAAACAATAGGAAAACTCCTCTACAAATATTCAACTAACCAAGCTTGGAACAATCTTCCCAGAGATTTACGTGCCATCATCCACCCATCCCACTTTAAAGAAAAACTTAAAACTCATCTACTTAACACTAAGATCTGTCCCTGCCAAGCCCCAACCTAAAGTGTCAACACCCCTCCCTTATCTACCACACATACAATCTCAATGCCTCAAACACAAACAAGTTATTCTACTCTCTATACCTCTCTCCTAATGACTAATCTACTTCTTGCAAATATGTAAATAAACTGTTTGCCTCTGAATTGTAATTTCATATACTCTGTATTATATATACTTTGTATTACCTAGTTCACCACCTGTCTTACTGTTCCACTTACTTTAATTAATTAGGCAGATTGGTCTTACATTGTCAAGTTTATATCTTTTTCTGTATACTGTGTTGTTAAATTGGAGCTTTTCTCCTCGGGTCTCCACTGAAAATAGGCCACAAACCCAGCTGGACTAACCCGGTTAACAAATGTCAATAAATAAATAAATAAATAAACTGTCAATCTGTTGAACTTATGGAAAATGTAAGGCCTTTATGAAAAATTAACTGTTGGTAACAGATAAAAAAGGTTACGGCCAGTGTGCTAGGCTCACCATTGTAAAATATTATCAGTGAGCTAGGCTGACACCGTACTACTGAATCCGTTAATATTTATTTGTATTAGTACAAATTCTTGCCAGACAGTTAATACTGCCAGAGTTATTTCAATTCTATTATAACACGGCTAGACACAAAGAAATGACTGATGATACACTCAGTCATAGACTTCACCAAAGAGTGAAAAATTACTGTCCAGTTTATATACTCTTTTAAATGTCAAACAATGTTATTTTTAATGTCCTTGTTACTTGTTCTTCTGGTTTCTGCTTGAGTCATGAAAAAGTCCATTGGTTATTTCTAGCCTGGACAGTTTCTGTTGAAATGACAAATATTATTTTATGTCCTTCTTTGGTTATTTTATTCCTTGCTGTATCCAAAGACTTCACAAAAAGTCTCTCCACGTCATCTTTGTGTCACTTGAGGCGTCTGTATTTTATTTCATTTATTTCTGCATCTGAAAGATCACAGAAAGTCAACTTCCTTTCTTCTATAACAGGAAGCCACTTACAGTAAGCCCACAACTATATGTTATTAATATCTAAGCTGATCATTTACAAGAAATCTTTTTCACTTAACTGTTCTTGCAAATCAAGCCATATTATTTTTTCTTTATTGCACACACAGTATAATTTTGGGGAAAGCATTTTAATTTCTACAATCTCTATCAAACACCCTGTGGGCTGTGGTGAGTCCAAAGGGCAGGGCTCTGAATTGGTAATGACTGGCTCTCACCCAAAAGCATAAATATATTTGGGAGCATCCATTTATTTTGATATGATAGTACACATCCTGAAGATTTATAGGGCACATCTAATCATCCTTGCGAAGAAATGGCAGAATGGACTGAAACATGGCCATTTGGAACTTTGATTTTTTTTTTCATGTACTGGCTCAGTTTGCCTAGATTCAAGACTGGTCTCAGATCCCTTGTCTTTTTGGGCACTAAAACTCTTTTGTCTAGCAGCTTTTGAATTTCTTGTGCTGCTGCCTTCCTCTGACTGGGTGGAACATTGGGAAGCTTCTTCTTTTTGTAGATTGGGAGCTGGGAAAATGGTATGAAGTAACCTTTGGATATTATTTTTAGCACTCCAGTATTGTTTGTTATAGCAGCCCAAGCATCTGGGTGCTAGGACAACTGTCTCCAGACTGCCTCCTGAGGTGGGAAGTCGGGCAGCAATTCAGAAGTGTTGATGGGGCCTATCTGGAAAGGAATCATAGAAACCCTGATTTTGCGGGCCTCCTCTGCCTCAGGGGTGGTGTCTACCATTAGTCCTGCTGCCTCTGCTTCAGAAGTTGTCTCCGTATGGATCTTGGAAATGTCCCTGAGATTTGTGAAAGCACATTTTCTTACACCTCTCTGATTTATAGAAAAAGTCCATTGAGGAGTAGAAAACTTGATTTCCACGGCAGTCAGGGTCTTCCTTCTTGCTCACTGCGGGTAAGCGTGTCTTTCACAGATAGACCAAACAAAGATGTTCCATAAAAGGGAGCATTGATGACAGACATCTTGAAAAGCTCTGCAAAGTAACATAGCCACATCCAGGCATGTCTCCTTATGGCAATGGCTGAAACGGCCACCCGTGAGGTGCCTTCAGCTGCATGAGAGATCAACCTCACGGATGCATTGGAAATTGATAAAGCAGTGGCCAGCTGATAAGATGATCTTTTGAAATCCTCTACAGACTTGGACTCAAAAAGAGAATATGACAGTTCTTTAGTCAAATCTCTCTGAAGCCTTGTAAAGTGTGCCAGATAGTTAAGGGACCTCAAGGTGAATGTCGCTGAGGCAAAACCTCACTTATCGAATCTGTCCAGCACCCTAGACTCTCTGTTTGGTTGGTGGACAGATGAGCTTTGTTCTGCTAGCTATTTTTCAGTGACTGTTGTCACCATCAATGCATCTACAGGGACTCCTTTGCTCCAGTGAGGTTTATATTGGGGAGGCTAGGAATCTGTCAGGTCAATGCAGCATTGGTTCAATGGAATCCAGTTCCTTCCATACCCAGTGAGACACTACACCAACAAGCTCACCTGCTGGTGGGGGGGGTCACCAAAGGCATAGATGAGCCAGAACCAAAAGCCTCCAGAAATGCTGAGAAGAATTATCAGAAGACCAAAAACCTTTTTTCTTAAGGAATTCTACTATGTCTCCAAAGGAGAAGTCATCAGGTGTTGATCTGGGGGACCCTTCTACTTCCTTGAAATCAGGATCATCAGTCAGAGATTCCAGCAGGGAATCTATGTGGCTCCTCTTGCACATTATCGTCTGATGGACCTTCTCAGGGTGTTGATTGGGGAGGTGTCAGAAGAGACTGGAAGTTCCTCCATGGGAACAGACTGAAAGCTAGGTGGAACCAGATGTCCCTGTGGAACCAGATGTCCCTGTGGAATAGGTCTGAAAGACTCAGAGCTCTGAACCAAGGAGGGAATAAGGGGAGGATCTGAAAGAACAGAGACCGGATCTCTAGAATGAGAAAAAGCCTTTTCCAGAACCTCAAAGGCAGAAGCCATGGCCACAGGCACCAGAGCTGAGACTTCCAGTATGGGTAGATCATGACTCCAAATGGATATGTACCTGGAGGAGGGAACCACACCAAAGCTGTCCAGAGCTGAAGCTTCAAGGGCCAGGGATGGATCTCACAACACTGGATAGATCCTGGCCCCATGGCTCTGATGCTTTGGCTCCGGAACCTGTTCTGATATGAAGGGAAAAGGAGCAGTACTAGTCAGGGATGCTGTTGAGGTCAAGGAAGTAATTTTCTTTGAATAAGACTCAGGAACTCTTGGAACTGTCAGATCCTGGTACTCTGAAACTAAAGGAGAGCTCAGAGAAGGAGGAGACAGCATTGCGAGAGTAGTGACTGGAAGAATCATGGCTCCAATAAGGGAGAGAGCTGAGATAACCCCCTTCTGGATCTGATCTCTGAAGAACTTTTACATCATCCTATCCATGTCTACTTTGGAAAGACTTGTGGAGGACCTGGGTGATGATGTGGTTAACTGGGACCTAGAATGCTTCTTGGGAGTTTGCATAAAAGGATAATGAAGCCAGGGGATAACTGGATCCAAAAGTAGCTTGGGTGGAAGAGTTCTGGGAGTCTATGATGTACTAGGTTTCAAATCCAAGGTCTTGGGATCCATAACCTGAGCTGTAGGGCTTGCTGATACAATCAGATCTGAAATTTTAGGATCCAAAGATTTTGGATCCGGAGTGCATACTTTCGGGTCTGAAGAATTCAGATTCAGTATTTCTGAAACTTTAAGAAGTGGTTCTGAAGAATTCCTGGGGTACTTTGGTGGCAAATGTGTCTTATGCATTAGAGGTTTTACTGGGAGTTTGATCCCCTGAAGAAGATGTAGCTGAGGAAGGAAGGAAGTAGGCCCTTAAGGATAAGTGTATTGCATCTGTCAGCTAAAACTGTTGTGTTGAAAGCTACAACATATTAAGCAGTTGGTGTTCAGATGAGCTGCTCCTAGACTATACACGCTTCTTGTGGGCATCCGAGTTAGGGATTGTGTGCATTTTTTTAAAACTTGTTGGCTTGTTAGCCATGATATTACAAAGAGAAGACAATACAGAAATATAAAAACAAGACTTTTTTTTTTTGGAAAGAAATAATTAAAGCAATTAAAGCACGAAAAAATTATCAACAATGGTAATTAAGAATTACCCTGTAAAAAAGGTTGGAGGGACAGAAAGGGTATAGAAAGACAAAATTACCAACTATGGGAAGTAAAGAAATTACTATAAAGATATAATATAGTCTCCTTATGCAGAGAAATAAACCAGAGACTAAGGAGGAGGTTGTAGTAAAAGAAGATGGAATTTTAGATGAGAAAGCTAAACTTCAACTTAGAAAAACAGTTGAAAAACTTGACAAAGCTGTGTGAGAGAAGGACCCTACATCTCAGCACGATGGCGGCAAATGAGATCTGAGGTACTGAGGATGGACTAGGGCATTACGGATACCAAGTCTGAAGTATGCAGCTGACTTGGATTACAGGACTAGATCCGTAACCTATTCATTGAGGAAGAACAAAAAGGACAACATCAGATCTGTACTATGTTCATAATTAAGATCATTGCTGCAATAGCATAAGCTCTACGGGTAGATTACTGTAGCTTAAACTAACTAGGAGAAGGAAGGATGAGGATACAGAAGCCCCTGGAGAATGGTCCTAGCAAAATCTGTCCTAGTCCTGGAGAAGGAATCTATTTTATAGTGGTTTGTAAAAGTGAGCAAAGAGGACTAAGTTGTTGCTTCTAGAATACGTCTAGAATCCAACCCTTTTCAAAAAGTCACAGAGGAAGACAGCACCATGGTAAAGAGAGTCTTGACCCTGCCTGGAAGTGTCTTGATGTGGTGGGTATAACAAAAGGTAATAGCATAAGGCAACTATGTGAAAATAGTCTGTTTTGACACAGTTTCATAGGTGTGTACTAGGCTAATGGCGCTGGAGCCTTTACAAGCCTAGCCCATAGAATTGCCCTGGCATCGTGCTGCTCTAAGTTAGTTCCCAATGCCTCTATGTGGAGTGATCTCCAAGGTGAACTTTCTATTTCCCATCCACTCACCAAGATTTTTCTTCAAGAGGGCCAGTGAGGTGCTCTGCTTGACATGTATGGGAAGTCTATTCCAGAGCATGGGCAGTCTCTGGGTTATGAACCTGTCCCTCCAGCATGTTCTGTTGATTGTGGTGATGAGGTTGAGATCTCTGGAGCATGTATTGCTTTTTTTCTTACCTTCACAATAAATGAACAATTCATCAGAGTTTCTGAAACTGTTTCATCTATCACGACAGTACTGGAATTGTCTGTGGACATCCAAGATATGGAGTATTATTTCTCCTTCACGTTTAGGTTCAGGAAAGAAGACACACAGGAGGATAGCTTGGCTCAAAGTAAATTCAGATACCACTTTCGAGTTATTCCTTCATTTAGGCTTAAAGGAAACACTATCTTTGCAGAAACTGGGATAGGGTTGATCTACCATAAGAGCTTGCAGCTCAGATACTCTTCTTACAGATGTCAGAGCAATGTGTAACACTGTTTTTCATGTTAAGAACCTCAAGTCATCCTGAAGAGTTGGTTCAAATGAAGCAAGAGTTAATTTTTCTAACACAAAATTAAGATCCTAAGGAGGAGTCACTTGTTCTTCAGGAGGCTTGGTATGCACCACCCCTTTCAAAAACATTTTTACATGAGACTGCATTGAAAGAGGGGAATCCATGGGCAGACATGTTGAAATGGCTGATAATGAACCTTGATGGAGGAGTAAGACAGGTCAGAGGATAGTAAGTCTCATGAATAATGCAGAACCAGAGAAACACCAGCCCTGAATGGATTATGGTTCTTTTCTTGGCAACAACTAGACGACCTTTCCTATTTAGTAATATATGATTTTGTAGTAGCATTTTTTTGGTTTTCTCTTTTTAATTTCTCAAAGTCTTTTGGGTTTCTAATACCATTGCGAGAATGGACCCCATCCCTAAATCAAAGTACAATTAAAGTTCATGAAATTAGCATTGTTTCAATCTTTGATGTTAGCTGGAAGTGCACTTTGCAGCACCCACAATGTGCCCAGTAATGACTCCTTCTGCAATTTGTATGGGGTTACACATATTGGTAACATATCTAAATACGATTGTAGATTCTTTACTATAAGACCCGTTGCTCCTTCTACTATTGGAACTGCCTGGGTATCTTTCTTTCCACTGCTCTCATTTTTGCCTGCAAATCCTGATATTTTATGACTTTGTGTCGCTCTGTACACAAGACACTGTAGTCACTGGGTGTGGCGATTTCGATGATCAATGCTATTTTTGTCTTCTTTTCATGGACCACTACATTCAGTTTTCTAGCATCTGTCTTTTGAACTGTTGGTAATGGGTGATCCCATGTGATGTAGACTTCATTTTCTATGATACTTTGTGGCTCATTTCCAGTGTTTTTCAGCCACTTCAATACCTTAATGATTGCACAATCCCTAGTCCAACAGTCTTGCCACATTATTATGCCTTTCAGTATACAGTCCTTCTGCCATTAGTATGTCATAACCAACAACAAGGTGTGCAACTGTTTTCAATTCTGTTTTACATAAAATTACATTTGTCTGTTTCTCCCACATGTTCAATGGACTTTGTAAACCAACATGTATGTAGCCCACTGTCTTGAGCCATCAGTATTAACATTTCATCTCTTGGTTTGAATTTGCCTCTCCTTAACCATTCCTCTGTTTGATCCTGATCAACATGAGGGCTAGAAGTTTTCTATACTTGCAACTATATTTATGTCTTTTCCACATTTCTTGCCTTCTCATCTGGTCTTTCACCTTATATTCTTTCTTTTGTTTTTTGGCACATTCAGTTGTTGCCGGATTTTGGCCTACTTCTGGTATGATTTCCATCCTGCTGGATGCCGATATGCTTCTGCCAGACTAAGCCGAGAAGTCATCTTAGATTTATTCTCCTCATGTTTCAGAACTTGTACTATATTTGGGTCTTGTGAGGTCAGCAGATATGTGTACAGTCCCATGATTGCAGATCTATACATGTAATCAATTTCAAGGAAACCCATTTCTCCTTCGGAATGGGGAATATATAATCTTGGTATGCACAGATTTTTGAAATCATTTGGTGAGCATGAAGCATTTTCTTGTCTAATCTACCCAACATGTTTTGGGGCCAGTCAAGTCACTCCAAAACTGTAAGTTAGGACAGGAAGAGCAAATTGGTTTATAGCCTGAATTTTGTTCTTAGATGTCAACGCTGTTTTCTGGATTAATTTGTCTTCTAAAGTATTCCTTACTAAGTTTTATTCACATTTGTTCATGTTTTATTCTTGGTGCTGCAGTTTTCCTACTTTAAAGGTTGCTTTTGCACATTTATCAAAACCAAGTGACATTCTTAGATCATCTGTAAAAGTTTTGACAACTTGCAGTTGTGTTTTCAGTTCCTCATTTGATGAGCTATACAGTTTTAAATCATCGACAAACAGAAGATGAGAAGTCTTTACACTTGGTTGCTTTCTAGGAGCCAAATTATAGCCATGGCCTAACCTGTTAAGTAGACAGCTTAATGGGTTGAAGGCAAGACAGAATAGCAGCAGTGACAGTCACCCTGGAATATCACCCTTTGAATTTTTATCGATTGGATAATAATTTGTCCTTTATCATGGCTTAATTGCAAAGTGACCTGCCACTGTTTCATGGTCACTGTAATATACACAATCAGTGTAGGGTGTATCTTATACATTTTTAAACACTCTTTTATCCATAAATGTGGGATACTATCAAATGCTTTTTTGTAGTCAATCCATACCATACTTAGATTCTTCCCCTTTTTACAGTTCTCTACTATGATTTTATTTAACAAAAAAACAATCCTTTGTTCCATATAACTTTCTTTTATTGCCTTTTTTTCTATTGGTATGATATAAAGAAGTAGTTTGCACGTAAGCAATTGCACGGCTCAAAAAACTAATACAAAAAACAAAGGAAGAGCCAGCAAGACCAAAACCCTAATATAAAGCAATTTATTGTGAATACATAGGACAGCAAAGAGATACACAAACCGGTTTCGGCTGGTATTATCTACACAGCCTTCTTCAGTGTGAAATAAATCCACTCCAAGCATTCCTTTATATGGACTGCAAACAATTATCATTGGTTAAATTTAAAACTTGTCATTAAGACCTGGTGGGAAAAGACCACCCAACTTGACAATCCATTTTTTCTCCTTTGAATTTAGTAATGCATGCCAACCTGTTTTGTTGGATTTTTTACCCCTGATAATGTCAATAATGGTAAACATGAAAGAGGCTGATGGGTGTGATACCTGATGTTTGTATAAAGCATTGTTAATTCTGCCTTTTTTAATATTGCTGATATGTTCTGAGATTTTAAGTCTGAGAGGCCTAGATGTTTGGCCTATATAGAAAGCTCCGCATGAGCATGTAGCTAGATAAATTAGCCAATCTGAGCTGCAATTGGCAAAAAAAATTATCTCATATACATTGGAAGAGTTCCTACTGGTGAATTCTTTGGTTTTTAAAACTTTATTGCAATTTGAACAATGTCCACAAGGATGACACCCCATAAGTGTAGAACCTGTAAGAGTGGTTTGAATAGGTTCAGGTTTGTCCATAATATGTACGTTTGTAGTGACTAAATGTACTTCCCAGATTTCTGCCTTTCCTAAAAGAAAAAGAACATCTGTTGGGAATAATGGGAGATAAATCAGTGTCATATAGTAATAAATTCCAATGTCTTTGTATGCTCTGAATCAAGTTATCTGAGTTTCTACCATATGAGGTAGTAAATCTAAGGGGTTGGTTGGGAGAACTGAGGTTTGTCCTGTAGGTTAATAAGTCTTCCCTGCCCATATCACCCACTTGATGTATGGCATTAAAGACATGGCCCATTTTGTAATCCCTATTCTTAAATCTGTTTACAAGGTCTTTGCTTTGTTCACTATAAGATGTGTTATCAGAGCAAATGCGTTTTAGTCTGATGAATTGTGATTTAGGAATATTATTGCATATATGTGGGGGATGAAAACTACTGGCATGTAATATGGTGTTATATTCAGGATGTTTCCTGAATATTTGGGTACCTAAGGTATGGTCAGGTAATCTGTGGATAGCTACATCTAGAAACGTGATGTTATTGAAATCATAGTGTAAGGTGAAATGTATACCCCATCGGTTATTGTTGAGGTATTTAACAAATTCAAAAAGACCCTCCAGATCACCCTTCCATACTGCCCAGCAATCATCAAGATAGCGTCGCCAAATGTCAAGATGTTCAGTGTATATGTTGTTGTTACTGTTATATATAAGATCTTTCTCCAAATAGGCCAAGAAAAGATCGGCATAAATAGGCGCAAATGAGGAGCCCATGGCGGTACCACTGGTTTGCCAGTAGCAGACATCTTGGTAGAAGAAGACATTATTTGTTAGGACATATGAAGCCATATCCAGTAGAAATTCGTTGAATTCACATGTATATAAGCCTGAAATTTGTAACCAATAGGATAAGGATTCTAATCCACCAGAATGGGGTATGTTAGTGTATAAGGCGCTAACATCTAAAGTGCACATGCGCCATTCAGGTTCCAGTTGGGTGTCAGAAATGATTTGAAGAAAGTTGGTTGTATCCTGTAAGCGTGAGCGAATAAGTGATAGTAGGGGTTTCAATTTCTCAGTCAAAAAAAGGGAGAGGGGTTCAGTAAAGTATCCCCTGCCTGATACAATTGGTCTACCTGGGGGGTGTGTGGGATCCTTATGTATTTTAGGCAAGAAATATATGTATTGATTAGATGAATCTTGTACTGAAAGCTGATGCATAAGATTTGAATCAATAATGGAAGCATCTCTGGCATAGGAAAGAAACTCAGAAATTTCATTTTGAAATTTCGGTGTGGGATTGATAGTCATTTTAGAATAGTACTTGGCATCAGATAGTTGTCTGAGAGCTTCATTACTGTAATCTTGCCAATTTAGTACCACAACAGCACCCCCTTTGTCAGCTGAAATTATGACAATGTCATGATTGTTTTGTAAATTGTGGATAACTTGTTGTTCAGCCCTGGTGATATTATTTGATCGAATATCAGATGTTGAGTGAGAGTAATGTAGATCCTTGAGAACATTATTTTGAAATTGTGAGACAACAGGATGCATGGGAGGATTAAATGTAGATTTGTGATATGTAAATTTCTGTACAGCATCACAACCACTGGAACAACCAAAAAACAATCTAAGGTTCAGTAATCTACAAAATGAGGAAACATCCTGTGCAAATGAATCTTCGGTAACAAAAAAACCTGGTACAAATGATAAGCCTTTATTGAGCACATTTCTTTCAATTGGTGACAGGTTGTAATTGGAAAGATTTAAAACATTATTGTACATATGTGATATTTCTTCGTCATTGCCAGTTGTAAAAGTCCTTGTATGTCTGTAACCACCTTTGTGTTTTCTCCCCCCTCTTTTATACCTTGCCCTAAAGGGGCACCTGTAAGTGATCGCTTGGGAGTGGGTGAACCGGATGCAGTCTGCAGTTCACTCTCAGGGCCAGAAGTTGGTTCCTCAGTAGAAGAGCCAGTGTCAGACGCCCAATTGGTTTTAAGTATGGATTTGGGTCTTTTCCTTTTAGTGGGACGACTATGTGGAATATTAAATTTGACTTGTTTCTTTATTACACTAAATGGATTGCTGCCCTGGTAGTCCAAAATATCCCTGTTGAACTTCTGAATTTTCTTGGTTTTGAGTTGTGTCTCCAAAGTATTAAGATCAGAGGCTACTCTGGTCAAATGTTTAGTAAAAAAAGGCTCCTTCTCAAACAGTTTGACATCATTAGCCAAAGTCAAAACAGTATTGATTTCTTTATCAATTGTGCGTTCATAATATTTATTTAATGCTTCAACAAATGACATGCTCGCTTTGTGTTGGATCTCTGCCCATTCAGACGATAAATCGTCATCTATTTCAGCAACTAAGGGTTGTATTCCAACCCTTAAGCCGCGTGAAGTGATATTTTTGGCAATGTATGCCTTGAAAAGTTTGGCATGCCACACATTCGAGCGTAATGATCTTAAATGTTTATGGAGTTTGTCAAATGCCAAGTTGCAGGTGATCTCTGACCCCACGGGTTCACCAATATTAGAAGTATCATGGATTGACCCCAAACCAAAAACACTCAGATCCTCACGATCTGTGGAAAGTCCAGAGACAAGACTCAATAAATCCATGTTGCTTATGTAAGAAATAAATCCAAGGGGACAATAATAGCTACAATGGCTACGTCCAAATCAAGGGCAATAATAGACTCAAATTGAGGCTACGTCCCTGATGAATATCTGGAACTAAAAAGAAATGCTGGATAATCGTATGATCTCTAAGACACACTCAAAATAAACCAAATTGGATGGGCAAAATCCCCATCTGATTGTTCAAAGGATATCGAACTACAAGGGACAGTAAAATCCAAAATTGTCCCAAATATTAAGAAAGAACAGATAGCCAATGGCCTAAAGGCAATTGGATAATACTCTATAATCCCAAGCCTTAAATGTGAAATGATTAATGCTAAGAGTAGGGGAAAAGGATGTAATAATAAATATAGATAGTGACCAACAATCAGTTAACCCTAATCAAGGGCATAAAGATTTTGAATTGCAAAATTGGTAATGTGACTACTGAAAGTATAGATAAAAAAAACTCAGTGGAGACACAGAGGACTCACTAAATGTCAGAAAATAATGTTATACAATAATATAACAATATTGAGAAATGGCAATGGGTATTAAAAAATGAGCATCCCTGACAATCCAAACTATTGACACCAATGGAAATAATCAATTGCTTGAAATTAGTAAAGGATACTGAAAGAATGTGATAGATAACAAAAATGTTATCTATACTGATTCAACTGTTCATGAACCCAATAGTATGACTGTATCCCAAAAAATAATAATAGTCAGCTCTAAGACAGTTCACAATGGCATAAGCACCACACAATGATCAATAAATAGGCCCCTAATATAAGAATCGAGTCACTTAAACATTCACCAAAAATACTAAAGGCATAAATCTAAACATTGGTAGACACTTGAGTTCAACTGCATACACTACATAGATGTTGTAAGTTATACTGAACACATATTAATGTGAAAAAACGTAAATCCTTCAAAGAAGGAAAAACACAGTAAGACCAAATGCAGTGATACTGATCAAAAAATCGTCGCCAATGTCTAACTGAATATCAAAAGAGACTCAATATTGTGCTTATTGCAGAATTAGCAAAAGCTACATGAAGCCTAAGTAATAAAACATGTCATGAAGACATAAACATCAAACAATGTTCAATGAACAAATGCACTGATGCAAATGAAGTCACATGCACAATCGCCAGAAACGGTACTGCTGTTGGTATATGAATCCCAAAAAAGTTGCCCAGTAAAAGCAATGAGTACCTGGATCTGCTAAAGAAATATGAAATAATTTAGCTAATGTGAAAACTTGTGCAATTACTGAAAAAGAGACCTGTACGAATGAATACAGAAGAAAACTGTAATGCTTGATAACTAATAGTAAATACCACAATAAACCGTATTGTCACATATAATCCGTAGTTTCAATCAAACAGATGTAATCCAAAATCAAGATAAATGTTATAAATCTTGTCTTGTTAGAAAAATGTCAAAAAAGCTTCTGTTCCACTGCAAACAAAATGGCGATGGTGTCGTGAAGCGCTAATATAACACAGTTCCAGAAAGAAACTCCACATGAAAATAGTCCAAAAAGTTGTGACACCCTCCAAGAGAAAACGTAGAGTCCCATGTGTATTCACCAAATTCAGAGTTGCTTATATAACTTGGTTCCCCACACTAAAGATGTAACATATAAAAAATAGAAAATGTAACAGTTCACGAGGCCAAAAACTCACTCAGAGATGTCCCAAAACCATCCAAAACCACCTAAGGGACTGAAATGATGTATAAACCACCAGTTATTGCAAGAATATATCCAACGGAATCAAGTTCTGCTGAAATCCACTCGAAATAACCAAGCGTTAATCGAAAAATGGATGAAAAAGACCAAAAGGAACAGCTCCGAGAGTAAAATGAAGACTGCAGCCTGTTCACGCCAGAACCAACTCCCAAACGCACTCCCAAACGAAAACCTGGTAGCAATACGTGGGCGGGACTTCCTGAAGAGTCACAAAATATAACACTCCACCACGAGTTAAGAAAATCAGCCAAATATGTAGGGAAATGAATAAAAAAGGCAGAAATAGGTATCAAATGCCTAGATACTTTGCTGGAAGTGCGATAAAACTCGCTAAATGACAATTTTGGATTTTACTGTCCCTGGTAGTTCGATATCCTTTGAACAATCAGATGGGGATTTTGCCCATCCAATTTGGTTTATTTTGAGTGTGTCTTAGAGATCATACGATTATCCAGCATTTCTTTTTAGTTCCAGATATTCATCAGGGACGTAGCCTCAATTTGAGTCTATTATTGCCCTTGATTTGGACGTAGCCATTGTAGCTAATATTGTCCCCTTGGATTTATTTCTTACATAAGCAACATGGATTTATTGAGTCTTGTCTCTGGACTTTCCTCAGATTGTGAGGATCTGAGTGTTTTTGGTTTGGGGTCAATCCATGATACTTCTAATATTGGTGAACCCGTGGGGTCAGAGACCACCTGCAACTTGGCATTTGACAAACTCCATAAACATTTAAGATCATTATGCTCGAATGTGTGGCATGCCAAACATTTCAAGGCATACATTGCCAAAAATATCACTCCACGCGGCTTAAGGGTTAGAATACAACCCTTAGTTGCTGAAATAGATGACGATTTATCGTCTGAATGGGCAGAGATCCAACACAAAGCAAGCATGTCATTTGTTGAAGCATTAAATAAATATTATGAACACACAATTGCTAAAGAAATTAATACTGTTTTGACTTTGGCTAATGATGTCAAACTGTTTGAGAAGGAGCTTTTTTTTACTAAACATTTGACCAGAGTAGCCTCTGATCTTAATACTTTGGAGACACAACTCAAAACCAAGAAAATTCAGAAGTTCAACAGGGATATTTCGGACTACCAGGGTAGCAATCCATTTAGTGTAATAAAGAAACAAGTCAAATTTAATATCCCACACAGTCGTCCCACTAAAAGGAAAAGACCCAAATCTATACTTAAAACCAATTGGGCATCTGACACTGGCTCTTCTACTGAGGAACCAACTTCTGGCCCTGAGAGTGAACTGCAGACTGCATCCGGTTCACCCACTCCCAAGCGATCACTTACAGGTGCCCCTTTAGGGCAAGGTATAAAAGAGGGGGGAGAAAACACAAAGGTGGTTACAGACATACAAGGACTTTTACAACTGGCAATGACGAAGTAATATCACATATGTACAATAATGTTTTAAACCTTTCCAATTATAACCTGTCACCAATTGAAATAAATGTACTCAATAAAGGCTTATCATTTGTACCAGTTTTTTTTGTTACCGAAGATTCATTTGCACAGGATGTTTCCTCATTTTGTAGATTACTGAACCTTAGATTGTTTTTTGGTTGTTCCAATGGTTGTGATGCTGTACAGAAATTTACATATCATAAATCTACATTTAATCCTCCCATGCATCCTGTTGTCTCACAATTTCAAAATAATGTTCTCAAGGATCTACATTACTCTCACTCAACATCTGATATTCGATCAAATAATATCACCATGGCTGAACAACAAGTTATCCACAATTTACAAAACAATCATGACATTGTCATCATTTCAGCTGACAAAGGGGGTGCTGTTGTGGTACTAAATTGGCAAGATTACAATAATGAAGCTCTCAGACAATTATCTGATGCCAAGTATTATTCTAAAATGACTATCAATCCCACACCGAAATTTCAAAATTAAATTTCTGAATTTCTTTCCTATGCCAGAAATGCTTCCATTATTGATTCAAATCTTATGCATCAGCTTTCAGTACAAGATTCATCCAATCAATACATATATTTCTTGCCTAAAATACACAAGGATCCCACACCCCCCAGGTAGACCAATTGTATCAGGCAGGGGATACTTTACTGAACCCCTCTCCCTTTTTTTTGACTGAGAAATTGAAACCCCTACTATCACATATTCGCTCACGCTTACAGGATACAACCAACTTCCTTCAAATCATTTCTGAAACCCAACTGGAACCTGAATGGCGCATGTGCACTTTAGATGTTAGCGCCTTATACACTAACATACCCCATTCTGGTGGATTAGAATCCTTATCCTATTGGTTACAAATTTCAGGCTTATATACATGTGAATTCAACGAATTTCTACTGGATATGGCTTCATATGTCCTAACAAATAATGTCTTCTTCTACCAAGATGTCTGCTACTGGCAAACCAAGGGTACCGCCATGGGCTCCTCATTTGCGCCTATTTATGCCAATCTTTTCATGGCCTATTTGGAGAAAGATCTTATATATAACAGTAACAACAACATATACACTGAACATCTTGACATTTGGCGATGCTATCTTGATGATTGCTGGGCAGTATGGAAGGGTGATCTGGAGGGTCTTTTTGAATTTGTTAAATACCTCAACAATAACCGATGGGGTATAAATTTCACCTTACACTATGATTTCAATAACATCATGTTTCTAGATGTAGCTATCCACAGATTACCTGACCATACCTTGGGTACCCAAATATTCAGGAAACATCCTGAATATAACACCATATTACATGCCAGTAGTTTTCATCCCCCACATATATGCAAAAATATTCCTAAATCACAATTCATCAGACTAAAACGCATTTGCTCTGATAACACATCTTATAGTGAACAAAGCAAAGACCTTGTAAACAGATTTAAGAATAGGGATTACAAAATGGGCCATGTCTTTAATGCCATACATCAAGTGGGTCATATGGACAGGGAAGACTTATTAACCTACAGGACAAACCTCAGTTCTCCCAACCAACCCCTTAGATTTACTACCACATATGGTAGAAACTCAGATAACTTGATTCAGAGCATACAAAGACATTGGAACTTATTACTATATGACACTGATTTATCTCCCATTATTCCCAACAGATGTTCTTTTTCATTTAGGAAGTACATTTAGTCACTACAAACATGGACATATTATGGACAAACCTGAACCTATTCAAACCACTCTTACAGGTTCTACACTTATGGGGTGTCATCCTTGTGGACATTGTTCAAATTGCAATAAAGTTTTAAAAACCAAAGAATTCACCAGTAGGAACTCTTCCAATGTATATGAGATAAAATTTTTTGCCAGTTGCAGCTCAGATTGGCTAATTTATCTAGCTACATGCTCATGCGGAGCTTTCTATATAGGCCAAACATCTAGGCCTCTCAGACTTAGAATCTCAGAACATATCAGCAATATTAAAAAAGGCAGAATTAACAATGCTTTATACAAACATCAGGTATCACACCCATCAGCCTCTTTCATGTTTACCATTATTGACATTATCAGGGGTAAAAAATCCAACAAAACAGGTTGGCATGCATTACTAAATTCAAAGGAGAAAAAATGGATTGTCAAGTTTGGTGGTCTTTTCCCACCAGGTCTTAATGACAAGTTTTAGATTTAACCAATGAGAATTGTTTGCAGTCCATATAAAGGAATGCTTGGAGTGGATTTATTTCACACTGAAGAAGGCTGTGTAGATAATACCAGCCGAAACCGGTTTGTGTATCTCTTTGCTGTCCTATGTATTCACAATAAATTGCTTTATATTAGGGTTTTGGTGTTGCTGGCTCTTCCTTTCTTTTTTTCTATTGTCATAACTGAATTTTCTTCTAAATGACTATAAACTGTTGGCATCAATTCCAGTGTATAGTTGATACGTCATCAGAAGGCAAGTTATTGGTCTATAATTTTTATGGTAGTTTGCAGGTTCACTCTTAAGTAGGAGCATTTTTTTTTGTTGTTGTGAGCCAGGTTCGTGTCTGTTTGGGGTGCACATAGAAATAGTTATTACTCATGGCTAAATCTTCGTGCAAAGATGTTAAAACTTTTAACCAGAAGTTAGGTACTGCATCTGGGCCTTGGGTGTTTCAATTAGAGGCTTTTCTTAACTTTGTTTCAATCTCTCTGGCTGTTACTTCATCCAATTTCATATCCTGTACCTTTAAACTTCTTGTTCTTTCTTTTACTTCTTCTATCCATTTAGCACGTTGTTATGTTCCACAGGATCTTCATAAATACTTCTCCAAAATACATCTATTTCTTCTTTTTTTGTGGTCTTTCAATTCCTTTTACCTTGTTTCCCAATTCTCTATAAAACTTTTTTTTGTTTTTCTCCTTTAATACCTACTGCATGTCCTCTGAAAAAAGTGCCTAAAAGATATTAAAATTCTATGAACGAGACACACCAACACTAAGCCAAAAGCTTAAAACAATAAAAAATAAAAAAGGAAGGAAAAAGTCTTCAGAGCAGAGTACCGCTAAAAGGCTTTATTCACAACAGATAATCCAAAAACATTACATGCTTTCTTCCCCTAAATAACAGGACTTCATCAGAACACAGTATGGACAAACTGCTCTCCTTTTACAGGTTCATAGGTACGTACTAGGCTATCGGCCCAAGGGACTAAGTAAGCCTAGCCAACAAGGTTCCCTGGCTTACGCCACCCAAGAAAGTTAATTTCCTGTGCTCCTGTTGAGCAGAGCTACAGAAGTGATCCCCGGGTGTATTTCCTATTTCCCATCCACTAACCAAGATTTTTCTTGAAGAGTGCTAATGAGGAACTTTTCTTGACGTAGATGGGTAGCTTGTTCCAGAGAACAGGAAGTCTCTGGGACAGAAATCTATGCCTCCAGCATGTCCTGTTTATTGTGGTAACAAGGTTTAGGTCCCCAGAGCGTGTAGCTCAGAGGGATTGGGATTTCTTTAGGTGTAGCATGTCCTACAGCTCTGGGTTTAACATAGCTTTATATGTTAGGCAGAGATCTCCTCGGAGTAGGCGATATGCTACAGAGTATACAACTCAGCAAAGCTCCTCGTGGTGTCCTGCAGAGTACTACAAGCAGCAGAGCGACAAAAGGACGACTTTCAACTGATTAAGTATTTTTTCTCTGCATTTTTCCTGTGACTGCTAAGTTCGCCGAAGAAGTGATTTTCTAGCATTTCTGTGCTCTAAAAAGCTATTTTTGATGCATACTTTACTATTTTTTGCTGGTGCACTTTTTAAGTCGTTTAAGTCATTTTTTGTGTTGTTTAACTGTTGTAGGCTACACACTCAAGTGTGCTAGCCTCTTATAAGCATTTAAAGTGTTTTTTGTGTAAATTTACTGTACTTTCTGCAAAAAAAAAAAAAAAAAAAAAAAGAAAAAATATTCTTGTTTCCCGCCGTTTTTAAGCTAGTCTAGTCCAGTTTTCAGGTTCTGCTGAATTCAGGGCTGTGGTACAAGTTCCTGTGTTGCCCATATACTTACTTGGATAGGAGGAAGTTTCTCTGTTCATCAGTGAGAGTGGGGAGCTTTGAGTAGCCTATCTGTCCCTGGAGGAGTGGTCTCAGCCCTGCAACTAGTAGTTTATTGGCCGTTTTGGTCTAATTTCTAGCTCTTTCATCTCCCTGCTTTAAAACCCGCATTTGCGTGGTTTTGCATGGCTTTGCGCACCCGCAGTGCCGGTTAGCTAGGGTTAAACTATTCCAGGCTCCACGAAGTCTGTTCTTCAATTTTTCCCTTGGAATTAGTCAAACTTTCAACTAAAGCACTCTAACCTTCCTTTTACAGTCCAGCACTTGCTCTAAGCTCTCAGTAAGCACTAATAAATGCTAACACTCTACCCCCCCCTTTACAATAGAGTAGTACAAGGCTCCCCACTCTTCCATACTGGACAATCAGCAAATCAGTTCATTTATCTGTACAGGCATGTCCAAAGGGCAGTTTCAGGTGTACTCTCCAGTCCAGCTGGTGAATCTGGGAATCTTGAGGCAATGTTACAAAACAAGGTGGTTTTATTTTTAACAAAGGATTTTAGACCTTGAATACATGTATTCTCATTGGCTGTTTTAAACTGAGAAAATGTATTTTTATTGGTTTTAGTTAATTTAATTTGATATAAATATGAGAAACACATGCTTTACTAGTCATCTGATGAAGTCTATTTTTATAAGACGAAAACGCATTGTGGAAAGTGAAGGCATTTATGTTGTGGAGTTTTATGTTCGTTTATAGTGATTTGAATAAACTGTTGAATTAACTGGTTTTTGGTCTCCACTCCGCTTGCTTTGCATTTCTGTTTGAATTGCCTCATGTACACAGACAACCCTCTCCTCCTTCCAACAAACACACGTGTATGTGAGAGAGGCAACTATACAGCCAAACTGGAGGCCAAGCTCTCTCAACCCAAGGCCGAAACAGTCAGTCAGGAGGAGAAGGGAAACACTTGCACCACATTACCAGTCTCACACACATCAGTCATCTGCACCAGCAAACACACATAAATACACTAAAACATACTCGAAGGTTCTAAATAAAAATCTGCCTAAGCAGCAGAGACCTCCAAAGCAGACATCCAAGCAACCTCCACCCTCTAACAACAACAATGTATCACATACTTCACAAAGTCAGTGTGCCACGCAACCACAGCCCCTAAGGCTAAATAACACACCCAATACACTAGTAATAGGTGACTCTATTGTCAGGAACACTGATGTTCCACTCACTAGACTGAACAAGAAGAAGGTTACTGTAAGCTGCCAGTTGGGTGCCAGGATCCGCCACATAACACAAGCACTCAGGTCACTCCAAAACAAGTACAAATATGACACTGTCATTGTACATGTTGGTGTGAACAACTTGAGACGTACCTCCCTGGACTACATGAAAAGAGACATAGAGGAGCTCTCTGATCATGTAGCCCAGGCCAGTATGACCCTGACCCTGAGTAGCATCTTGCCCTCACCAAGAATGATGCCACAGTATAAAGAAAAAATGATCAGTTTTAACAATTGGCTAAGCTATTGGTGTCGTTCAAAGGGGCTCCAGTGTCTGTCAGCTTGGGATGACAAGCTCAACAAGCCATGCTGCTTCACCAGAGATGGCTTGCACCTGTCGCCCTTAGGCTTTCAAATACTGGCCAAGGCTCTTGCCACCCCATAGTGCCTTTTTAGGCAAGGCTCAAAAGACAAACCCACCTCCATAAACAAGTAACCAAAAACTGAGGGTAATGCTACTCAATGCCAGAAGTCTAAACCTCAAAATGCATGCACTCGAGGCACTCCTCAGCATGGAGAAAATCGATATCTGTAACAGAAACCTAGTTCAAGGCTCCAGAGAGCACCCCAGCACTACCAGACTACAACTCATACCATACCTTTCGGCCCCAGAAACCGGACCAAAATACAAAAGGAGGGAGTGTATCCATTTTCATAAGGGATACCCATACCTCCAGGTTAGTAGCACAGCATGAGGCCTCTGAGACCATCCACGTGCAACTAACAATGGGCAAAGCTGCTTTTCAGATTGTAGCTTGCTACAGATCACCCACCATGTCTCAGGGCCCCACTCAGCATCCCTGAGAACATTGGAAAATATGAAGATCCAAACAAACACCATGATACTGGGTGATTTCAACTACCCAAACATTGACTGGGAAAACTATTCAAGCACAAACTCCTTTGGCCAATGCTTCCTAGAGTTTATAAACTCAAACGCCCTGGAACAACTGGTCACTATGCCCACAAGAGGCGACAACATACTGGACCTGATCATCACCAACATGGGAGACCAGTGTTCCACACCAGAGGTAAACCCCTCGCTGATAAGATCAGACCATAAACTAATCACAATGGACATCCACATCCCGACCCCACCCCCAGTCAAGGAAACCACCGTGAAAAACTATTCAAGAGCAAACTTCACACTTCTCAAGACTGAGGTGGAAAGTTTCAAAACCCCCTCACTAAAGGATAATGCTGCCCAAACCGTAGAATCCTTTACAAATGCATTCTATGAGCACCTACAGGAATGCATGGATCGAGCCATCCCAACTAAAACCATGACTCACTCCTCCAAAAAGAGGAAACCAGTCTGGTGGTCCCCAGCCATAAAAAAGCTATACAACAGAAGGAGGAAACTATTACATGATAAAGCAAAATCCCAAAAAGGAAAGGCATCCCTGATCAGTATTAGCATCCAAGGCCAGTTTCGAAAGAAAAATTGCCAAAGACTCTAAAGATAATCTCAAAGCCTTCTTTACCTATGTCAAGAACCTAGGTGGCAACTCTCAGATCTGCTCTGAGCTAGTGTCCATCCCAGAAGAATGTGGAGCCCCAGACATCACAGACACACAGGTGAAAACAGCCCTCTCCATAGCCAAAAACACAGCATCAATGGGACTGGATGGTATCCCAGGCTGCATCTTACATGAGCTCCAAAATTAACTAAACTCTCACCTAAATTCACTGTTCAAACTCAGCCTTACCACAGGCTATATATCCAAGGAATGGCGTACAGCAACAGTTATCCAGCTCCACAAAGGTGGTGCCACAATAGATCCTGGGAACTATCGCCCTATAAGCCTGACTAGCCTGGTCTGCAAAGCTATGGAGCGCATCACCATGGAACTAATAAACAAAGACATTGGGAACCTCCAGACACTGGACCTACCCAATTCAGCTTTGTTAAAGGCAGATCCTGCCTCCTAAACCTAGCTGCCTTTTTTGAAACAGTTACCAAAGCCATAGATGAGGGAAAGATAGTCCACACAGCCTACCTGGACCTCGCTAAGGCCTTCGACACCATTCCCCATCTGGCATTATAGATAAGCTCACCAGCTTGAACATTAACCCCTATGTCATGAGATGGGTTGCCAACTGGCTCACGGAAAGAACTCACTTGGTCAGAGTTGGGGTGCCATGTCCGACTCTAAACCAGTTACAAGTGGCGTCCCACAGGGCTCAGTCCTGGGACCCCTCCTGTTCAGTATATACTTCTCTGAGGTACAGGCAAGCATGGGAGGACTGTGGCTGACCAAGTTCGCTGATGACTGCAAACTGGGGGCCATAATCGACTCTCCAGCTGACACAGACATCCTCCAGAAGGGACTCACGGAAACAAATACCTGGTGTCAGAACCATGGCCTCAAGCTAAATGCCAAAAAGTGCATAGTCATTCACTTCGGGAAAAACAAAGTGCCCACGAATTATCACGTAGGTGGTAATCTCCACTAAGTACGGAAGATGTAATTAGGGATCTGGGGACCCAGGTAGATAGCGACCTCTCCTTTGATAATCACATTGCCAAAGTGGTTAGAAAATCCTTCTATGTCGCCCACCTAATCACGAAAGGGTTCACATCTAGATCAAGAGAGGTCATCGTGCCCCTCTACTCATCACTCATTAGGCCCATAATAGAGTACAATGCCCCATTTGGAATGTACCTTACTCGACATCTGCAACAGCTGGAAAGACCACTGATGTACCCCACCAAGAGGATTGTGGGCCTCAAACAGATGCCCTATGCAGCTCGACTAAAGAAACTCCAGTTCTACTCGGTTGCTTACTGCCTGCTCAGAGGTGATCTCTACCTGACGTACAAGGCCATGTCCAACCCAGAATTAATGGACATGCTCCACCTCAAGAAAACCAAATCTCTTAGAGCCACACACTCCAGCGAGTTAAACCTCAGTACAACAATAAACAGGACATGCTGGAGAGACAGATTCCTGTCCCAGAGACTTCCCTCGCTCTGGAATAGAATCCCAATTTATGTAAGGCAGAACCCTTCACTGACTCTCTTCAAGAGAAATCTTGACAAGTGGATGGGAAATCGTAAATTTACCCCTGGGATCACTTCAATGGCCCTGCTAGACAAAGGCACAGGAAACTAATTTAAAAGTGAGGCGAACGCCGACACATTCTGACTAGGCTTCTAAATGCCCTTGGGAAGATAGCCTAGTACCTACCTATGAACCTATAAAGCTGGAGTTTTTTGAGACGGTCAGTATAGGGCATCTGTTTGAGGCCAGTAATCCTCTTCGTGAGGTACTTCTGTGGCCTTTTCTGCTGCTGCAAATGTCTTGTGAGGTACATACTAAAAGGGGCGTTGTACTCTATAATGGGTCTAATGAGTGCCGAGTAGAGGGGAACAATGACCTCTTTTTTCCTGGATGAGAACCCTTTTGTGATGAGGTGTGCCACATAGAAGGATTTCCTGACTACTGTGGCAATGTGATTATCAAAGGAGAGACTACTGTCCAACTGGGTACCAAGGTCTCTTATCACACATTCGGCGTTAAGCAGACTGGCGTTTATGTGGTAGTTCATGGTTACAGAATTTTTACCAAAGGGGATGATAATGCACTTTTTGGCACTAAGCTTGAGGCCATGCCTCTGACACCAGGCATCTGTCTCAGTGAGGCCCTTCTGTAGGATGTCCACATAATTTGGGGACTCGACTATGCCTCCTAGTTTGCAGTCATCTGTGAACTTTGTTAGCCAGAGGCCTTCTGTGTTAACCTGTACTTCAGAGAAGTAGATACTAAACAGGAGAGGTCCCAGGACTGAACCCTGTGGTACTCCACTTGTCACTGGTTTTAAGTCAGATTTGGAGTCTGCAACTTTTACAGTGTGGGTTCTGTCAGTGAGCCAGATGGCAACCCATCTTGTGACATAGGGATTTATATCTAGTTTAGTGAGTTTAGCTATAATTCCAGAATGGGGGATGATGTAGAAAGCCTTGGCAAGGTCAAGATAGGCTGTGTGAACCACCTTACCCTCTTCTATGGCTTTGGTGACTGCCTCAAAGAAGTCGATCAGGTTCAGAAGTCATGATCTGCCTGTCACAAACCCGAACTGGGTAGGGTCCAGAGTTTGGAGGTTACCAATGTCTTTGTTTATGAGTTCCATGATGATACGTTCCATGGCCTTGCAGACCAGGGTCGTCAGGCTAATAGGGTGATTATTCCCAGGATAAGTGGTGGCTCCCTCTTTGTGGAGTGGGATAACTGTTGCTGTGCATCATTCAGTGGGCACAAAGCCTGACGTCAGACTATAATTGAACATGGTGCTTAGGTGGGGAGCCAGTTCGTTCTGAAGTTCATGTAAAACGAAGCCTGGGATGTTGTCCAGTCCCATGGATGCTGTGTTTTTGGTTTTAGAGAGTGCAGCTTTTACTTGCATAGATGTGAGTACAGGGACTCTGCATTCTTCTTGTATAGATATGGGCCCTTTAGGGGTGAGCCGGGTAAAGTTAGCACTGAACCTATCTGCCAGGATGTTGGCAATATCAGTTGGTTCTGTAATTTTCTTGCCATTGTGCTGTAACTCAGAGCAGATCTGGGTGTTGCCATTGAGATTCTTGACATAGCTATAAAATGCTTTGTGGCTGCCTTAGAATCAGTGGTGATTTTGTTTTGTAGCTAGCTTTGGAGGATCTTATAAGGGATCTCAGCTTCTTACTGAGGCTGACCAGGGGGCTCCTCCACTCATAGGATTTTACTCTCTTTTGCAACAGTTTCTTCCTTCTGTTGTATAGTTTGTTTATGGCAGGGGACCACCAAATTGGCTTCCTTTTTTGGAGGATAGCGTCTTGGTTCTGTTTAGGATAGCACAATCCATATACTCGTGTAAGTGCTTATAGAGTGCATTTGTGTAGGATTCAGCAGTCATAACTGTATTGTCCATCTGCATGGGTGTCACGAAGTTTGCTACTTCTGTCTTAAGAAGCATGAAGTTGGTTTTGGAGAACTTTTTTACCGTGGTTTCCTTAATGGTGTGTGGGAGCGGGATGCAGATATCGAGGGTGATTAGCTTATAGTCGGATCTGACCAACGAGGAGTTGACTTCAGGTGTGGAACACTGGTCACTCAAGTTGGTAATGACTAGGTCTAGGATATAGTTGCCCCTGGTGTGGGGGGGGGTGTGGATAAGTTGATCCAGGGCATTGGAATTTATGAATTCCAGAAAGTGTTGAGTGAAGGAGTTAGCACATGAGTAGTTTTCCCAGTTAATGGTGGGGTAGTTGAAATTGTCAATTTTTTTAGGGTGTTTGGTTGAACCCTAATATTTTCCAGTATATCAAGAAAAGAGGACTGGGAATCTTGGGGCATGGGGGGATCTGTAGCAAGCTACAATTTGTATTACAGTTTTGCCCAGAGTTAGTTGCACTTGGATAACCTTGGATGCATTATGCTGCACAACTAGCCTGGAGGTGTGGATATCCTTAATGAATATGGACACACCTCCAGCTTTGGTGTTCTGGTCCAGTTAGATGGCTGAAAAGTGTGGTATGAGTTATAGCCTGGTAATGCAGGGGTGCTATCTAGAGCCTTGAACCAGGTTTCAGTCAATGCACAGATACCGATGTTCTCCATTTTAAGGAGTGCCTCGAGTGAGTGCATTTTGAGATTTAGACTTCTAGCATTGAGTAGCATTACCCTCAGTTTTTGCTTGCCTGTTCCTGTTACAGTGGTGAATTTCTTATTTGATCCTTGCCTAAAAAAGGCACTATAGGGGTGGCAAGAGCCTTAGCCAGTATCCTGAATCCCAGGGGCGACAGGTGCAGGCCATATCTGGCAAAGCATTGTGGTCTGTTGACCATGTCGTCCCAGGCAGACAGATACTGGATTCCCTTAGAATGACACCAGAAGCTTAGCCAATTATTGAAGTCAATAATTTTGTCCTTGTACTGTGGTATCAGTCTGGGCGATGGCAGGATGCTACTCAGGGCTAGGGTCATACCTGTCTGGGCTACAAGATCAGAGAGCTCTTCCATGTCTCTTTTCATGCAGTCCAGGGAGGTACGTCTCAGGTCATTCACACCAACATGGACAATGACAGAGTCATATTTGTACTTGTGGAGTGACCCGAGTACGTGGGTTATGTGGCGGATCCTGGCACCCGACAGGCAGCTGACAGTAACCTTCTCCTTGTTTAGCCTGGTGAGTGGGACATTAGTGTGCCTGACTATAGAGTCACCTATGACTAGTTTGTTGGGTACGTTGGTATGCCTTATGGGTTGTGGTTTATTGGCACACTGAGTCTGTGGGCTGTGTCATTTTGGGTTGTGTTGGGGGATGGAGGTTGCTTGCGTTTCTGCTTTGGAGGTCCCTGTTGCTTGAGCAGATTATTATTCAGAGCCTCTGTGAATGTTTTTGTTTCTATGTGTGGATTTTGGTGGTGTAGGTTTAGTGGTACTATGTGATGAGTGTAGTGTGGTGCAAATGTTTACCTTTGCCTCTTGACTGTCAAGTTCAGTCGTGGTTGGAGAGAGCTTTACCTCCAGTTTGGCTAGATAAGTGCATCTCTCACAGGTTGTGGTGTTGGGTGGTAGGAGGGGAGGGCTGTCTGTGTACATGAGGCAATTGCTATATTGCCTCAAGATGCCCAGATTCATCAGATAGACAAGCGAGAACAGTGGGAGCTGACCCGTGGACAAGCCTGAATAAAAAGCTACTTTCCTCTAGACAAGTGAGGAAAGTGAGTATAAGAACTGTTTTTCTCTAAGCAAGTGAGGAAAGTAAGTAAAAAAAATGTTTTCTTCTAGGTAAAGAGGAAGGTTGAGTGCTGTAGTAATTTGTAGCTTATTTAGTGCTAACAACAAGTTCTGAACAAGTGCTGAGCATGAATAAGCAAATTCAAGTGCTAAAACTAAGAATCTGTACCTGGATCTTGTGGTTGATAGGTTACCTAGTGCTTACTGACAACAGATAAGACTGAAGGCGGTTCCGTACTACACAGTTAGTTAATCTGTCCTAATTAAATACTGAACCAATCAAAGGGACTGTTGTAGTGAACCAAACTGTTGCATACTAGATTGGTCATATACATATATATATATATATATATATATATATATATATATATATATATATATACATACATATATATATATATATATATATATATATATATATATATACATATATATATATATATATATATATATATATACATATATATATATATATATATATATATAGATGTATATATATATATATATATATATATATATATATATATATATATATATATATGTATATATATATATATAAATTGTTTTTAAAACCACACATATACAATACAAAGAATATCCTCTATTATTCTAATAAACCCATTAAAATCATAACATTTCGTTTCATTGCTGAAAACCCTTCCCTAGTGCAAAATACAACGTACAAAAAAGATATAAAAGATGTATATATAATGAACAACACCAACTACCATGGTGTATCAAATGCGTGTATACAAATGTTTTATATATACAGATATGAATCCATATCAGTTCAAAGAAAAAAGAAGTTATGTACTCACCATAACATTCCATCTGAGTAGTTACACTTCATTTTTCAGCAACCTGTGGGTTCCGGATCCAATATGGATCCGAGCCGGCAGCTTTCCAAGCTAAGATCTGAGCTCCAAGCTCCTCCTCCTTACCCATACTACACTGTAACCTCCTTCCAACCCTCAGATCGAGTTTGCCACCCACAACATGACACATATCAACCCAAGAGACATAACCTGACCTGATCACACAGACTAGGCTCACAAGACCCAGCAAATTTGAGCCCAAGGACTATCATAAACCACTACGGTCAGGTGGAAGGAGGGAGGGAAGGTTGCTGACAAAGTATAACTACTCAGATGGAATGTTATGGTGAGTACATAACTTCTTTATCTGAAGTAGTTAACTTCATTTGATCATCAACCTGTGGGACAGAGGCCCCAGCTACCAAAGACCTTGGGAGGCCCTTATGGAAGGATATTCCGAAGCACTGCAGAACCAAAAGAAGCCCTTCCTCTAGATACCATGTCCAACTTATAATGAGTAATAAAAGTGTGAGAGGAAGCCCAGGTAGCTGCTGAACAAATGTCATCCAGAGAAACTCTGGACCAGAACGCAGCAGAAGTAGCCACAGAACGAGTAGAGTGAGCATGAACCCTGTCTGGTTCTGGTAATCCATGATCCTTGTACACCTGCAAAATGAAAAGTGAAATCCATCTAGCAAGAGTCACCTTTGAAACTGGTTTCCCCAAAAAGGGCTTGGCAAAGGAAACAAACAGCTGATCAGACTTATGAAAGGGTTTAGTCCTATGTAAATAAAAGTGCAACTGTCTGTGGACATCCAGCAAATGAAGCTTGTATTCCCCTTTGTTTTGAAAATTAGGGAAGAATACTGGGAGATTAACAGACTGATTAATATTTGACTCCAAAATGACTTTAGGGAGGGAGGAAAGAAGGATTTGTCCTTAGAGAAACCATATCCTTATGAAAAACTAAGGATGGGGGTTTCATACACAAGGCTTGAAGTTCAGACACTCTCCTAGCAGAGGTGATGGTGACTAGGAAGGCTGTCTTCCATGATAAGAATTTTAAATCAACTGACACTGCGGGTTCGAACGGAGGGGCAACTAAGGCCTGAAGAACACGGTCAAATCCCACGGAGGGAAAGCATTGAGCTGCCTTTTGTCCAGTTTTGTGAGGCTTCAGCTGGTAACTGGTAGTTTATTGGTCGTTTTTGGCCAGTTTCTAGCTTTTTCCAGCCCCCTGGTATAAAACGCGCCAAACGCGCGTTTTTCAGCTTGTACCTACTCAGCACGGACTCCACGTGGGCCAGCAGAGTAATCCAGGCTACAGAGAGCTGAATAAGCGACTTTTCTTGATACTAAGTATATTTTCTGTTGCTTTCCACATCTGAATACCTAGCGACTGTATTTCGCCTGCCTTTCTGTTACATTGAAACTGTTTTTACTGCATTTAACTTAATATTGCACTTGGAATCCTTGTTTGTTACTTTTTGACTGTATTTGTAGCAATTCTTCTGTGTAAGCTATAATAGCTGATTTATAGCATTTATAAGTGTTTTGCTGTACCTGTTTCTGCCTATTTTTAAAAAGAAAAAACGAAAAAATATATCTCTTGTTTTCCCGCTTTACTGAGGTAGTTTAGTCCAGTTTCAGAGTTGCTGACTCCTGGGCTTTGGTTGTAGTTCCTGTGTACTGTTTCCTTGCCTTATTTGGGGGGAGGAAGTTACCTTGCTTACCAGTGGGAGTGGGAAGCATTGAGCTGCCTTTGTCCAGTTTTGTGAGGCTTCAGCGGTAACTGGTAGTTTATTGGTCGCTTTGGGCCAGTTTCTAGCTTTTCCAGCCCCTGGTATAAACGCTAACGCTGCGTTTTCAGCTTGTACCTACTCAGCACGGACTCCACGTGGGCCAGCAGAGTAATCCAGGCTACAGAGAGCTGGATAAGCGACTTTTCTTGATACTAAGTATATTTTCTGTTGCTTTCCACATCAGAATACCAAGCAACTGTATTTCTCCAGCCTTACTGTTACATTGAAACTGTAATTACTGCATTTAACTTTATATTGCACTTGGAATCCTTGTTTGTTACTTTTGACTGTATTTGTAGCAATTCTTCTGTGTAGCTATAATAGCTGATTTATAGCATTTATAAGTGTTTTGCTGTACCTGTTTCTGCCTATTTTTAAAAAGAAAAAAAAAAAAATATCTCTTGTTTTTCCGCTTTACTGAGGTAGTTTAGTCCAGTTTCAGAGTTGCTGACTCCTGGGCTTTGGTTGTAGTTCCTGTGTACTGTTTCCTTGCCTTATTTGGGGGAGAGGAAGTTACCTTGCTTACCAGTGGGAGTGGGAAGCACTGAGCTGCCTTTTGTCCAGTTTTGTGAGGCTTCAGCCGGTAACTGGTAGTTTATTGGTCATTTTGGGCCAGTTTCTAGCTTTTTCCAGCCCCCTGGTATAAAACGCGCTAAACGCGCGTTTTTCAGCTTGTACCTACTCAGCACGGACTCCACGTGGGCCAGCAGAGTAATCCAGGCTACAGAGAGCTGAATAAGCGACTTTTCTTGATACTAAGTATATTTTCTGTTGCTTTCCACATCTGAATACCTAGCGACTGTATTTCGCCTGCCTTTCTGTTACATTGAAACTGTTTTTACTGCATTTAACTTAATATTGCACTTGGAATCCTTGTTTGTTACTTTTTGACTGTATTTGTAGCAATTCTTCTGTGTAAGCTATAATAGCTGATTTATAGCATTTATAAGTGTTTTGCTGTACCTGTTTCTGCCTATTTTTAAAAAGAAAAAAAAACGAAAAAAATATATCTCTTGTTTTTCCCGCTTTACTGAGGTAGTTTAGTCCAGTTTCAGAGTTGCTGACTCCTGGGCTTTGGTTGTAGTTCCTGTGTACTGTTTCCTTGCCTTATTTGGGGGAGAGGAAGTTACCTTGCTTACCAGTGGGAGTGGGAAGCATTGAGCTGCCTTTTGTCCAGTTTTGTGAGGCTTCAGCCGGTAACTGGTAGTTTATTGGTCGTTTTGGGCCAGTTTCTAGCTTTCCAGCCCCTGGTATAAAGCTAAAGCGTGCGTTTTCAGCTTGTACCTACTCATACGGACTCCGTGGGCCAGCAGAGTAATTCAGGCTACAGAGAGCTGAATAAGTGACTTTTCTTGATACTAAGTATATTTTCTGTTGCTTTCCACATCTGAATACCTAGCGACTGTATTTAGCCTGCCTTTCTGTTACAATGAAACTGGTTTTACTGCCTTTTACCTTATATTGCACTTGAGATCCTTCTTTGTTTGTTACTTTTTGACTGTATTTGTAGCAATTCTTTCTGTAAGCTATAATAGCTGATTTATAGCATTTATAAGTGTTTCTGTACCTGGCCTATTTTAAAAAAGAAAAAAAAAGCGAAAAAATATATCTCTTGTTTTCGCTTTTGGTTTCCCGTTTAATTCCCAGTTTCAGAGTTTTTGACTCCTGGGCTTTCCTTGTAGTTCTGTGTACTGTTTCCTTGCCTTATTTGAGAGAAGTTACCTTGCTTACCAGTGGGGTGGGAAGCATTGAGCTGCTTTGTCCGGTTTGTAACTGGTAGTTTATTGGTCTGGTTGTAGTGTTTCAGCTTTTTCCCCTTTTTGTTATGTGTAATTAAGCCCAGCTGCAAAAGCGGCTTTTGTACCTACTCAGCACGCCTACACTCTTCCGGATCCTCCTTAGGGCCAGGCAGGCTAGAGAGAGCTGAATAAATACTCTTTCTTGATACTAAGTATATTTTCTGCTTTCAATATCTGAATACCTAGCTTACTCGTATTTCTCCTGCCTTTTGTTACATTGAAACTGTTTTACCATAACTTAATATTAAATTTCCTTGGAATTTGTGTTTTTTTGACCGTATTTGTAGCAATTTTTCTGTGTGTTAGCTATATAGCTGATTTATAGCATTTATAAGTGTTTTGCTGTACCTGTTTCTGCCTATTTTAAAAAGAGTTGCTGACTCCGGGCTTTGGTTGTAGTTCCTGTGTTACTGAAGTGGTTAGTTTATTTGGGGAGGGGAAGTTACCTGCTTACCAGTGGGAGTGGGAAGCATTTGTTTGCCTTGTCCAGTTTCAGAGAAGTCACGGTAACTGGTAAGTGGGAAGATCGCTGGGCCAGTTTCTAGCTTTTCCGTTTCTCCCTGAGAGTAAAAACGCTACTAGATGCTAGAAGGCTGATTTAGTATGCGCGAGCTGCTACCAAGGCTCATCAGGGCAGCGCCGTTGCTAGATTTAAACTATTAGGCTACCAAACCACTCTTCAATTTTTCCCTTAAAACTACCTTTCCTAACTATACTACTGATCTAATCAGTTTATCCTATAACTAAAAGATCATCTCCCACTTCGACTCCAAGTAGACTCATTAATCATCTGTTAAAGCTAACTAATTTGCTCTTACAGTACTTTTATTACCTTGATAATGCACCTAAAGTCAGCACTAGTACCCCAAAAAGGCAACCCCCCATTTCTGTCACTCCACGCCTCCCGAATCTTTTTAAACCCCATTTTGTCTATTCCTTCTCTCAGCATGCCTCCAGGATCAGTTGCCAGTGTCCTTCCTGCTCCAGCCAGGAACCTGAATATTGAGGTAATGTTACAATTGCCTTATGTACACAGACAACCCTCTCCTCCTTGCACAAACACAAATACATGAGATGCAACTACATACCGCCAAACTGGAGGCTGAGCTCTCAACATAGGACTGGCAAGACCAGTCAGGAAGAGAAGGTTACTACACACACTATAGACCCAGTCTCACATAGTACACACACAACCCTCAAATCATACACATAAACACACAAAGACATACTGAGGCTCTGATCAAAAATCTACACAAACAGCAGAGGCCACCAAAGCAGACACACACCCAAACAACCACCACCTCAGAACACAACACCTGCAACACATAGATCCACTCAGAGACACAACACAGTCACAGCCCTTGACTCACAAACACAATGCCAGACACACACAGCCCACAGACTCCATAGTCAGACAGTACTGGTCTCGCTTCAACAGACAGAGTAAGGAGAAGGTCACAAAGCTTGCCTTGTCGGCCAAGGAGAGGTTTACACATAACGCAGCACTCAGGTCTCTCAACAGGCCACACAATATGATCAGCTCATTGTCCACGCTTGGTGTAAACGACCTGAGACGCACTTCCTTGGACTACATGAAAGAGATATTGAGGAGCTCTGCATTGCGTGAAGCCCTTCCAGTAGTATGACTCCTGACCTTGAGCAGCATCCTACCAGAACCAAGAATGATGCCACAATACAGAGATAAGATGATCAGTTTAACAATTGGCTTAAACACTGGTGTGTCATTCAAAGCGTATCCATTATTTGTTCGTCTGGATGATGCTGACAAGCCACGCTGCTCTCAAGGACGGCTTGCACCTGTCACTCTGGGATTCCTCGATATTGGCGGCTTGCACCCCCACTCCCATAGTGCCTTTTTTTAGGGCAAAGCTCAAATTCTAAACCTACCACCATAGAACACAAAAAAAAACTACTAAGGGTGGCCGCAAAAAGGAAAAAGAAGTCTAATCTCAAATGCACGCAGACTGAGGCCCTTTCTCAGTATGGAGAACATTGATGTCTGTGCTGTGACAAAGAAACCTGTTCATACCCTGAGAGCACTCCAGCACTATCAGGTTTTACCTCATATCATGCCCGCCCCAAAATCCGACACACAAATAGAGGGGGTATCCATATTCATCAAAGACACTCCACACCTCAAGACTGGTGGCAACGCACGATGCACGTGGAGACCATCCAGGTGCAATTAACCATAGGCAAGACTGCTCTGCAAATTCTAGCATGCTACAGGCCACTCCTCACACCTAGCATGCTACCACATGGCCTGAAACTCACACTAGTAGAGGGATAAATGTATCACCAAACACCATCATAGGAGTGTGACTTCAATTACCCTAATATAGACTGGGAACACTACTCGCTTCCAAACACCTCTAGCCTAAAAGTTCCTGAATTCATAAATCCTCAAATGCCATGGAACAACTAGTCACCATCCCCTACTAAGAGGAGAGCGCTACTGATTCATCATCATCACTTAACATGGGTGCACAATGTTCAACACCGAAGTATGCTCCCTCACTGGTGAGATCAGATCACAAACTAATCTCGCTAGAGGTCCTCATCCCACCCCCACCTGAAATAAAAAGACCACATAAAAGAACTTCTCGAAAGTCGAATTTCATACTCTCTAAAGACCAGTGTGTGGTCTCCTTTAAGGCCCCGAGCCGGGCGGAAAACAGTACTCAAAACCGCTGAATCATTTACAAATGCCTTCTACCAGCACCTGCAGGACTGCATGTAATAAAAAGGCAATCCCAAAACAAAGAAAGACTCTTTTGTACCAAGCGCCCCACTCTGGTCCCACCCAGCCATAAACAAACTCTACAACAAAAGGAGGAAGCTACCACAAGATAGTGCAAATTCCGTAAAAGGTAAGACACCCTTGATCATTATAAATAAAAAACTAAGAGCTCTCATAAAATCATCCTAAGCAAATTTTGAGAGAAAAATAGCTAGCTAAGACTCAAAGACAATCATAAGACCTTCTTTAGCTTTATTAGAAACCTCCTGGGAAACTCCCAGATATGCTCAGAACTAGCTCATAATGATGTGAAGATTACTGATCCTACAGATATTGCCAACATACTGGCTGACAGGTTCAGTGCAAACTCCCCCCCCCCCAAAGGAGAGATATACCAAGCGATTGCAGCCCCCCCAATCCAAACAACACCAACATGAGAACTGCTCTCTCTAAAACCAAAAAACACAGCATCATCCATGGGACTGGTAATTGTCCTGGCTGCTCCACGAAACTCAATGATGAATTAAACCCACAGCTAGGACAGCTGTTTAATCTAAAGTCCTCTGGATCGTGCCCAGGGGGCCTTTTCTGGCACAGTCCCACTTCTTACAAACCACTTGCCTCCATCCACCCCTGGAAATTACCGTCCCATTAGCTTGACAAGCCTTTTCTGCAAAGCCATGGAGAGGATCATAATGGACCTCATAAATAAAGACATAGGAAATTTGCAGACTTTGGATCCAACCCAGTTTGGCTTTGTCAAAGGCAGATCATGCCTTTTAAACTTGGTTGTCTTTTTCGAAACAGTCACCAAAGCCATTGATGAGGGAAAGGCAGTCCATACAGCCAACCTCGATCTGGCGAAGGCCTTCGATACATTACCCCACTCGGGTATCATTGAAAAACTCATCAGCTTAAATGTTAACCCATACATCACAAGATGGGTTGCAAACTGGATGAGTGACAGAACCCACAGGGTCAGAGTTGCTGGCGCCATGTCAGACTCAAAGTCTGTCACAAGTGGTGTCCCACAGGGCTCAGTCCTGGGCCCACTCTTGTTTGGCATCTACTTTTCAGTACAAGCAAACACAGGAGGGTATGGCTAGGGCTGACAAAGTTTGCAGATGACTGCAAACTGGGAGCCATAGTAGAAAACACATCTGACACAGATATCCTACAGGAGGGTCTCACAGAAACGGATAACTGGTGCCAGAGCCATGGCCTAAAGTTAAATGCCAAAAAATGCATAGTCATACCCTTCGGGAAAAACAAGGTTACCCCTAGCTACCAATAGGTAGGTGGCAATCCACTGAGCACAGAAGAAGTTATCAGGGACCTGGGGACCCAGGTTGATAGTAGTCTGTCATTCGACACCCATGTAGCTAAAGTAGTTAGGAAGACCTTCTACATTGCCCACCTTATCATGAAGGGATTCTCATCTAGATCAAGGGAGGTCATAGTCTCCCTTTACTCATCACTCATCAGACCAATGATTGAGTACAATGCCCCATTCGGAATGTATCTGACCAGACACTTGCAGCAGCTGGAGAGGCCACAAAGTTCCTCACCAAAAGGATAAAGGGTCTCAAAAATCTGTCCTATGCTGCCCGACTGAAAGAACTCCAGCTCTATTCAGTAAACAGCTGCTCAGAGGTGACCTTTGCCTAACATACAAGGCCATGTCAAACCCAGATTTGATGAATATGCTTCACCTCAAAAAATCTAGATCCATCAGCGCCACAAGGGCGGGAGACTTAAACCTCGACACGGCTATTAATAGGACGTGCTGGAGGGATAGATTCATCACCCAAAGACTCCCTATGCTGTGGAACAAAATCCCGGTATATGTGAGGCAGAGCACCTCGCTGGCCTTATTCAAGAGAAATCTTGACCAATGGATGGGAGATCGCAGATATACCCCAGGGATTACCTCAGTGTCACTGCTCGACAGAGGCACAGCAAAATAATGGGGATAGTTCCCCATACTAAAGGGGTGGCATAAGCCACAAATCGATGGGCTAGGCTTGTAAATGCCCACGGGCAGATAGCCTAGTATGAACCTATGAACCTATAATCGAAGGTCTCAGCAAAAAGGTGCCTTTGATGAAAGTCTTACAAATTCTAGAAGCAGCTAGTGAACCTGAACTTTCTCCTACATGAAAATGGGATATAGCCACCAGCTGGACCTTCACAATGGAACAGCTGGCCCCCTGTTGGAAAATCTGAGACAGAAATTCTAATACCACTGGAATAGGGGTGGTAAACATATCCAAATCTCTCTGAGAAGCCCAAATGGAAAAACACTTCCATTTACTACGGTTCGGGTGGAGGACTTGTGTGCCGCCACCAGAATGGACTTGACAGGAGAAGAGAATCCGGGAGTCCTGGCAATTAATGAAACTGGAGCAACCAAGCAGTAAGCTTGAGGCTGTTCAGATTCGGGGGAGGAATTCCAGAGGGATGACAAATGAGATCCGGAATGGGATCCAATATCCAAGGCAGAGCTACTAGATGAGACCGTAGGCAAGGGAACCAAACTTGACAAGGCCAGAATGGGGCTATGCGGATAATCCTGCTCCCCAACCGACGAGCTTTCTGCAAGAATTTTGTCATGAGAGGTAGCGGGGGATACGCATAAAGAAGACCAGGTGGCCAAGCATGGACAAGAGCGTCTCTGGGGGTTTCCCCAAGGGGGAATCAGAGCGAAAATCTTGCTGCACTTTGCATTGGACGGCAATGCGAAGAGATCGCAGTAAAGCTGACCCCACTTGAAGAAGATCTGTACCGCTACATAAGGGTTCAGAGACCACTTGTAGGGTAAAAGGATAGTCCTGCTCAGTTTGTCCGCTAAAATGTTGGACCGACCCGGGATATGCATTGCTATCAGAAAACGGTTGGTAGAGATTGCCCATTCCCACACTCTCATGGCCTCTCAACAAAGCGGATAGGACCTGGTTCCCCCCTGCTTGTAGATATACCAGACCACTGACATGTTGTCTGACTGAATTACAATCATTCCCAGAGGAAGAGAAGCATGAACGCTAGAAGGACCGCCCTCATCTCCAGAACATTGATATGTAGAACGATCTCGTTCAGGGACCACATGCCTTGGACAGCCTGCCTGAGCAATGCCCCCCCCCACCCTAGATGGGAGGCATCCATGGTCACCATGGCGTGGGGCAGGGTCGCAGTAAAGGGGTGTCCTTCTCAAAGATCCTGGGATTGAAGACACCAGATGATGGAAGCTTTGCACACCTTGCTTAGAGGAATCAAGTAATTTAAGGGCTGGTATAATAGAGACCACTGAACTTGTAACGTCCACTGTAACACTCTTGTGCAGACGTGTGCAAGAAACCAGATTTATAGCTGCTGCCATGGACCCTAAGGCCCTTAGGACTAGTTCTGCTGGGGGTGAAGAGGTCTGAAGAAGTGCCAAGACATGGAGGGTCAAGTTCCAAAGTCTGTCTGGAGTCAAAAATACCTTGGCTTGGAGAGAATCTATTCTTGCCCCTATGAAGTCCAGAATCTGAACAGGCTGAAGAGAGGATTTTGCAAGGTTTATCGTGATACCCAGTAAATTTGACAGCTGAAGGAAGGAATATCTGGCTTGAACAAGTTGATACCTGCCTCAGATATGTTTTGCCAAGTTTATCTGGCATCTTGCAACCCATGTCCAGCATTTTACATAGGAAAAACAAAAAGTACCATTAGGCAAAGGGTACATGGACACTACTATGATATCCGGAAGGGTGATGAACGTAATGCCTTGGCAAAACATATTAGGACCCACTCTGACCACCTGTTCAAATTTTGTGTGATTGACCAGGCAATATTAGGTGATCGTGGGGGACCCATTGACGACTATCTAGATTATTTAGAATTGAAATGGCAAATCAAAACTACCACCACCTATCCCCCTGGGTTAAATGAGAATACATCTACTACTAGTCTACTCAAGTTAAAGGCTTTACTATTTTTTATAAAGCAAGGTCACTATAGCGGCTTTAGTGAGGACAGAATAGTTACAAAGGATTTGTTTACCAATTGAATTATTTATATATATAGATATATATATATATATATATATATATATATATATATATATATAAAACATTTATATACACAAATTTGATACACCAAGGTAGTTGTTGTTCATTATATACACATCTTTTATATATTTTTTGTACTTTGCATTTTGCACTAGGGAAGGGTTTTAAGCAACAAAATGAAATGTTATGATTTTAATGGGTTTATTATAATAATAGATGACTTTTGTATTGTATATGTGTGGTTTTAAGAAAACATGTTTATATATGTATGCAGCAGTTTGGTTCAATATGATTAGAACAGTCCCTTTGATTGACTGGTTTAGTATTTAATTAGGACAGATTAATTGTGTAATATGGAACCACCTTCAATTTTGTGTGTGTCAGTATAAAAGGAGAGCAGTTTGTCTATACTGTGTTTTGATGAAGTCCTGTTGTTCAGGGGACGAAAGCGCTTAACGTTTTTGGATTATCTGTTGTGAATAAAGCCTTTTAGCGGTACCCGGCTCTGAAGACTTATTCTTTCCTTTTATAGTAAAATTCTATCACCTAGGCAGTCAGTTGCAGTTGTTTGGGCTCAGGATTTTCTTATACACACCTTGTCTTGTGTGACTGAGTCCAGACTATGAGGAAGCTTGTGGTAATTACCCCGACCATAAAGAAAGAACCACTGTTGCCTGGGCTAAAAGGAAACCACCACAATGATCTTTGGAGAGTCCTTCTAAATAAGAATGACCCTGGATATTAGTGGAAAGGGTGGAAATATACATACATACATATATTTTAAGTATGGGCATTAATGCCCTTCTAGCCTGCGAATATACCAAAACAGTTTTTCCCATAATAAGTGCTCCTCTAACTTCAAGTACTCCTCTAACTTTCTGTTAAAAGTTCTGTTTCTACCAACTGTTAAATGTACAGGTTCTAGCTTGCAATTAAAACTATTGGCTGTGGCGCGCACACTACCTTCTCAACCCCATTCAGTAGCCCTCCCCAGTTCTTGTGAAATCACCCCCAGCCCACTATCTGAATTTCCCTTTGCCACTTTAACTACTTTTTTCTTTTAGTCTGACAGGATTTATAATTTAACTAGATTTTTTGTGACCTAAGACTATAACTGGCCTTCCAGAAGCTATAAATCAGATTTCCTGCAATTCAGATAGTTTTTCTTCAAACCTCTCCACTTTCCCGTGGTTCTACACGCTTCGTTCACTCCACTACCCTACCCCCATTCCCACCCACCCCACTTCAATTACATTTATTCACACCTACAACTCCCATCCAATCACTGTTCTTTCCACAAACACACACTCTGTTCAGTAACACCCATGTTTATCCTAACAATTACAACTACTCTCCTCCTCCTCCACCCTTCACTACTTGTTACACATTTAATATTAACTTCACGTCTGCTAACCTATAACTCTACCTCTTTACAACCCACTATAACACAATGCCACCTATGTATAAACTGACACCTTTCAGTCTCCTGTTACCTTTAACCCTCATACTATAACTTACCCTGCTACAAATTAATGTTTACCACAAACCCACTTCCATAACCTCCACTCAAAGTCCACCTCTCAGTTCCTTCTCCAACATGTCATCTAACCTATATATAAAAGACGACATTCTCTGTTTTAAACTGAAAATCCTCACCCTAAATTATAAAGATAGAATAAATCATCCCACCATAACATAAAAAAGAAACAAGAACTCACTACTGCCTTGCTTAAACACTTCAAACTAATCCTAAGTGGCTATATCCACCCCAATTCAGGTCCCCTTTCTTCCACTACCAATCTTGTAGCTCCTACAAATCTCTAAACCTAACTACAATTAACCTGCAAAGCATTCAAAACAAAATCCTTGACTTCCATGCCTGTATAACACACAGCAAGCCCAACATTATTGCCACTACAGAAACCGTACATGAAAAGTTCAAAATTCCTTCCCCTTGGCTTTGCATGCCTGTATTCTGATAGACCATGGAAAAAAAGGTGGAGAGGTAGCACTGATCTAAGCAAACACCTTCAACATATTCTCATACGACTCACCCATACCTAACTTCTCTACAGCAGAAATCCTAATAGCCTTCCGAAAACTTAATGAAAGTAAAAATCGCTGTATCATTGTCCTGTACATTCCCCCTGGTAATAATATTGCCATTTTAGAGGAAATCCTAGCTTGGACATCCACCAACATAACTACAGAAATGATCATTCTTGGCAATGTTAATATTAATTGGTTAGATGTCTCACAGCACCACTCTTCCACTAACAACAGCCTATACTATACCCAGATAATCACTGATATCACCAGACCCAATAAAAACAGCTGTGGGACAATCTTAGATTGGATCATTGTCTCTGACCCCAATACAATTTCCACCACAGGAACTTTCCCAAACAGTATCAGTGATCACTTAACTGCCTTTATAATATGTAACACCGCATCAACATTAAATAGACATCACTACAAAAACACTAGAGACTTATCACATTTTTGCCCTAGAACCTTTAATGATTCATTAAACAGCATTAACTGGGATCCCTTAAAATACTTTCCCTAGGTGACGCAGTAGAATTTTTCAACTCTTCATTCCTCAACATATTAAATAGACTTGCATCTCCCCGGCTAAAACATGTAAAAGCTAATCATGCCCCATGGCTCACTAGAGCAACCAAACAGAATATGGTTGCTAGAGACAAAGCTTGGAAGCTTTGGCATAAGCACAAAAAGCACTCTGACTTTATAACCTACAGACACCTTCGCAACCAGCTAAAGCACCTAGTTACTAAAGATAAAAGAAAATACTATCATACTTTACAAGACCAGCACAAACAAAATCCAAAACATTTCTGGAGCTCAATCAAAAGACTACTATCCCCAGGATCAAACAATAACCCCTGTCCAAATCCGGAAAAAAACTCTATTGAAATAGCCACACTTTTCAACACATATTTCATAAACGCCACAACTAATCTCACCACTGGCTTCCCTCAAAATCATCCCAACCTTTCTGATAATCCAACTACTAATACCTCCACTCCCCATTCACATAAATTCTCATTAGCACCTATCCCTATGGTCACAGTAAAGAAACTACTTCTAGGATTGAAATCATGCAATAATGGCCCCTGATAACCTACCCCCAGAATTCCTTCAAAAAGCTGCAAATTCCACTGCCTACCCAGTCAGTTTATTTCTTAATAGGTCCATTCAAGAGTCATATGTCCCCACCATTTGGAAAAAAGCATGCATCCTCCCACTGCACAAAGGCAGAAACAATACTGATATTTCCAACTTTCGACCCATTGGCATTCTTTCTCCTATCTCTAAGATCCACGAGAAATGCATTTACAGCCAACTCCTTACCTATCTACTTGACAATAACCTACTGTCAGCAACCCAACATAGTTTTAGACCCGGACATAGTACCACCACAGCTCTTATACCCTTTGATATACTCTGCCAATCAGGTTTGTGATGCCGTGAAACTAGTCTCCTCTCTATTTCTTGACCTTTACAAAGCCTTTGATACTAATTCCCACCATCGCCTTCTTAGAAAACTATCCCACTTACGAATTTCTACCTCTACCCTTCAATGGTTCTCCAGCTACCTCACCGATAGGCAACAAGCTACCAAATGACAACACTCATTTTCTCCTTTCCTCAATACCACTACTGGTGTTCCCCAAGGATCTATCTTAGGTCCTATACTTTTCAGCATCTTCATCAATGTCTTCCACTCTTCTCTCACTAAAGGCACAGTTATCCAATATGCAAACAATTCCACTATCATCTGCACTGCTAAATTTCCACCCAAACTCCTGAAACTTACCCAGTCTGCCCTTAGCTTCATAGAAATATGGATAGTTAACAACCATCGTGTCTTAAACCTTAAGAAAACTAAGCTTATGTTATTCACCCCTAAGAGGACCTTTACCATAAGCAAAGACTTTCTCTATACACTCCCAAGGTAATACTACCATTGAGGTTATCACACACACTAAACTTCTACATGTCACCTTTTTGAACACCTAACTTTTGTCATGCATATTCTCAACAACATTAAAAAAGCACACCAGAAACTAGGAATGCTTTAACGTCACAAAATATTCCCCAACTACTCCTCAAAATTATCCCTTGCCTCCTCCCTTCCTGCTACCATCTCTTCTTTATGGCGCTCCTCTCTTTACAAACATACAGGCCAGGCTTAAATCCAAACTAGTCTCATGCTATAACAAAATTGCTAAGTCTGTCACTAATGGAGAATGCCTATCTCACCACTGTACCATTCTCTGGCTACTAAACTGGTTAGAACTTCATCAACTTACATACATTCAACAAAAAACTGCCCACAAACTAATATTCAATCCACCCAGCTGCCCTGCCCTTTCTTCTCTAGTTACATTTTACCACCCTAATAGACCTCTCTGCTCCAAACATCAAATGCTCTTGCTAGTAGAAATACCTAACGTCTCCGCTGGTCAATTGCTCCACTCCTTTTTCACTGCTAAACTTTGGAACTCACTCCCACCTTCACTTAGATCCAGTACTAATACTTCATTCTTCAAAAAAATCTTTGAGACAACATCTTTCCTCCCAGTGGCTATGCTCATGTGCTAGTTCCTCACAACCTATTACCTATCTCTCTCCTACTACTACTCCCAACTTTCCTACCTTCATCCTATATTACCTTCAAAAAACCTCCTTCATCTGTGGATAACAATCTAATTCTGTACCTTAGTAAAGATGTACTGTGAGCTGACAGATTTATGTACAGCCACTTTGCCTTCTTACTTGGTTATGTATTCTGTTCAAAACACTGCATGCTGTTTAAAACTTCTGTTGTAGCCACTTTGATTTGTTATTCAAATTTATGTGTTGTATTTCATTCTGGAGATTTTCTTCCTGGGCCTCCACTGAAAATGGGTACCTTTTGACCCAGTGGACCTTCCCGATAAATAAATAAGTGTCCAGGCTTTTCTTAAAAATATCTAAACTAGTGCTTGCGCTAATATAAGTTGGTAGTCTACTCCATGCATCAGCTGCTCCCTCAGAGAACCAGTTAGTATACTTCTCATTCCTACAGAATCTTCTACATAGGTTGTCAGATAATTTTCTATTACTTTTTGATAACCCCAAACATTCCCATTGATAGTTGTCTCTAAATGCCCAATATACCAGAATAAGATCTCCTCTTAGATCTCTATAACAGACAGTGTATAAATTCAGATATTTTATTCTTTCATATTTTATTCTTTCATAATAACAAATTTTCACATCCATGGATGCCTTTGGTACACTTCCATTGTACTCTTTCCAGTTTACTCATGCTTGTTGTCGTATAAGGTTTCTAAATTGTTGTCTCGTGTTCAGGTTTGGATCTAATGTACCTACCAAACAATGACTTCATAATTTCTTATTTCTTAAACTTTATAATTTTTTTATACAACCTACAGTTGTATAAATATCATTAACCAATTAGTTGATGTAATTAGAAAAACTCAAATCTGGATCTACCCGTATACCCATGTCCTTAAATGAATCTACGGTTTCAATGACCGAGTGCTGTGTTAAATATTCACATTTCAGTTTATGTCTCCCAAATCTGATATGCTTAGTTTTTATGTATTTACCAGCATATTATTCCACTTTGCCAAAATGGTCAATTTAGTCAAGTTATTTTGCAGACATGCCCTATCTTTAACACATGTAATCAGTTTACCCAATTTCAAGTAATTTGCATACAGACTATAGAACACCTTAGTTGTAAAGGACAGACCTAAAACTATAGAACACCTTAGTTGTAAAGGACAGACCTAAAAGATTCAATCTAAACAAGTATGGGCATAGGATAAAGCCCTGTGGGACACCCTGACTGCAACCAAGGATTTCACCTGTCCAGTTGCAGTATGATACTTGCCAAGTCCTATATGCAAGCCATGCAGCTAACCATCTTATCAAGAGTACATCAATACCTAGTTGTTCTAATTTATTGACCAGTACTTTGTGTATGACCCTGCCAAATGCTACCGTTAAATCTATATAAATTACATCACAGCACAATTTTTCATTCATAGTTATTATACTGTTATAGAACATCATGTTACTGGTAGTAATAGATCTATTTTCAACTTAAGCATGCTAGTATATGGTTTCAAGTCCCAACCTTTGAAATTCTGACAATAACTTATCCAATATTACTTTCTCCATTATTTTCCACAACACGAATGCAGGCTTAAGGGTCTGTATGACTGTGGGTTTGTCCTACTCCCGTTTCCCTTAAAGACAGGTTTAATAAATGCATGTCTCCAATACTGAGGAATCTCCCCATATTTATATGACTTAGTAAATAACAGATATAATGGTACAATAAGTTCTTGCTGAAGTGATCTGCAGTCATCGTTACTAATTGTTTCCTTTCTGTGCTGTGTTTGGATCCAGTTTGCCTAGTTCTTTTTCAATATAATCTAACTTGATTTCAGTATTTGAGGTTACCTGAATGTCAGTAGGACAACTTATAACCCCCTTTACAAAGTCAAAATGCTTTGCAAAAGATTTTTTAAATATAGCTATAATCTGTTGTTTTTGAGAATTAATTTTAGAATAAGTTTATCAGTTTGTATGTCTTTACTCCTTCCACACCTAATGTATCTATAAAATGGTTTCCTATTATGCTCAATAACTTTATATACATTTTCTTCAAATTTTTCTTGATCTTATCTCACACTATGCTTAATTTGTTTGTCTATCTTGTTTATTTCAGTTTTCAAAGTTGTAGTTCAACCGCTTTTCCATTTCTTTTCTTTTTTGCCTCTCACCTTAATCAAGTAAGTTGCATACCGCTCAATCTCTTAAAGTAAGAAATCTGGACAAAGCCAGGAATAAAAGTGGGACAAATGCCAAAAAATGGGAAAGGTTTTAAATACTGCTCTTACAAACTTAGAAAGTTAATAGAATAACAAGTTTCGCATTAGCATGAATTTTCTGAATGGTATGAAGTCTGAAACTCAAATGTCTGTCATTATTTTCTAATTTGCCACTAATTTGCCAGAAAACCACAATTTTATGAAAAATGGACCAAAACTTTGAGGCAAAAATTTGGACATTCTGCATAAATCTGTACAGTTAAGAGCTATGGAATCTTGTTCTTATGGAAATATAGGAACATTCCTGTCCAAGGAAAAGAAAGGGCATCTGTTTTTTAGGCCTTCTTGCATGGGGTTCTGATGCAGAATTTTGCCAAACGATTGCTGTGACTGGAGTCAAAAAGATTTGTTTGAGGTGTTCCCCACTGCTCGATCAATTCCTGGAAGACCGCCCCCCCTCGTCCTGGTCCTGCTCAGCTTGTCTGCCACATAGTTTTACTCTGATAGCAGGAAAGATGCATGTAGAGTGAGATTATGCTGAAAAGCTATATCCCAGATGAATAACCTCACAAAGTTCACTCCGGAGACCAAATAAGGGTATGAGACCCTAAATACACAATAAAGGTGCAAGCAACAGTCCAATGAGATAATAATCCGTAACCATAAATGATGAAAAAAGTAGATTTTAATAACGCTTGTAATAACAGAAGTGCGTTTTCGAATACCTTCTTCAGAACAGACACAATATCAAATACATTCATCTTAAAAAACACACATCTTTTATACATTAGTAAATTAATTAACTCATTAAATCAATTGCATAATAAGTGAAGATGAATTGGTTAAAATGAATTGGTTAAAATAACCTTATTTTGAATTTGTGCACATACTGATTCTATAATGTAGTTGGTCAGAAATTGGTTGTAACTACTGGAACATAGATTTTGTATTTAAAAATATTTCTGTTAAAATTTATTTTAATATTTAAATATTATTACATCAAGACAAGTTAAAATATATATTTGCTTTAAAATGCAGTGTTTGAAAAAAATTTTTTTATTATTTATTGATGGTGTGATACCACTATCTGGTGGACAAAAAACAAATTACAACTTAGCAGCTCTTAATTTTAGAACAGGAATAATTGAAAGCATTTCATTTAAACCTGGTTCCCTGGTAGCATCCAGTGTTATTTGCCAAAATAATTCTCTGTATTCGAGTTTTGTTTCCCACATGCCACCCCTGACTTCTTTTGGTACAACTTCCAGTACAAAAAATAGGAATACAGAATCTTTACAAACTTGGGAGTGACAAAACAGTGCATTGTTCACTTTGTTTCTCTTGATTTCATAATAATGTACGTATATTCTGGATTTCAGCTTTCTTTCTGTTTTTCCCACATAGAAGGAAGAACAGGAGTGGCATGTGGCAATATATACTACCCCTGTTGTGTTGCAATTGGCAAATTTAGAAGAAGAAATAGTTCTGTTTCTACTGGGGATGGAAATGTTAATACCATTTTGAATAAACTGGCACTGAGAACATGATCCACATTTGTGTGTTCCCGTTCTGTGTGATTCACTATCACACCCTATACCTCCCCCAAATTCAAAAATATTTTTGAGATTCATATCTCTTCGATATATAAATTTCAATGGCTGATTTTTTATATATTCTAGTTCTGTAAAATCTCTAAACCTATCCCATTCCTTAGTAATGGTGTTTTTGAGTATAGCTGCATCACCTGTGTAATCCATAATAAAAGCTTTTGAAAAAATTGTAGTATCACTAGAATCATTTGGATGAATCATAGTGTCAGGACTATCCTGTCCTAAGATAGGGGCAAATCTACCTTTTCTACCTTCTAATACCACCTTGTAAATTTTGTCTATTAAATAGGTATCCCCTTTCTTTGAACATGTTTTTAACGAATTGACTATCCAAGTAAAAATCAAGTTCATCAGAGGTCATCCTACTAGTCCTAATTAATTGTCCCTTAAGAATATTTCTTTTTTGACTAAAAGGGTGCCCGCTTGAAAAATGTAGATAGGAATTAGAGAATGTAGGTTTCCTATGTATCTTCGAGACAAAATGATCATTACTTTTACTTAATGAAACATCCAAATAAATACATTCATCAAAATTGATGTTGTATGTAAAATCTAAAAAACTTGTTGTACTTCTTATATAATCTAAAAATTCTAAAAATCTTTCCACTGTGTCAGTCCAAAAAATAACTATGTCGTCCAAAAAGCGTTTGTAAAAAACCCAACAGTTAGCAAATTCACATTCATTAATAAATACAATTTCCCACCACCTTGTACTTCGATTGTAGCATTAGCTACACAACATTCAAATCTATCTGTCAGTCATGTCATTCCAAGGAAGTTCCTCCCAACCGTTTGCCAAGGGGCAGAGCACTTCCTGTTTCAACGGAACGTTGTAACACAGAGGCAGTAGGGCAGCCAGTACTGCCAACAACTACTGATGATTTCGAGAAGTTTCCCCTTCTTTTACGGTCAGGAGCCAACAACAGTGATGTTCCTGTTAACGGACATTCCTTTTTACCAAAAGAACAATGAGGACAGCGCGAACAGCGTGTACCTCGTATACAAGGTGACTTTTTACTTTCTACTACAGCCGTACATTTAAAAACCTTTCTGGAGAAGAAATTTACTATGCATCCATTAGGTACGGTTTCTGAGCAGCGTGTTACAGGAACCAATACCAAAAAAATGGGGAAAGGTTTAAATACTGCTCTTATGGAAAACAGAGATTAATAGAATAACAAGTTTATTAGCATCAATTTTTCTGAAATGGTATGAAGTCTGGAACTCAAATGTCCCATCATTATTTTCTAATTTTACCACTAATTTGCCCAGAAAACCACAATTTTGTGAAAAATGAATGAAACTTTGAGGCAAAAATTTGGACATTCTGCATAAATCTATCACAGATACAAGTATAGATCTTGTTCTTATGGAAATATAGGAACATTCTATCAAGGAAAAGAAAGACATATTTTTCAGGCTACACTTAGGGTCACGATGCAGAATTTGCCATGATAAACATGACTGAGTCAAAAAGATTTGTTTGAAATTGACTACTGGATCAGTTTCTGGAAGGCTGCCCCCTCGTCCTGGTCCTGCTCAGCTTGTCCGCACATAGTTTACCTCTAATGTGCAGGAAGATACTGCATGTAGGGGTGAGATTGTGCGAAAAGCTATCCCAGACTACATTGGCTAATCTGTAGGAAAGATCTGGTTTACCTGAACCTGTACATTGCCGAAGTTTGACTCCAGACACCATAAGGTGAAACCTTATATTTAGGTTGCAGAACGATTCAACTAAAAATAAAAAGCTTGAAAAGAAGAAATATAACTCTTGCAAGCCCCCTACCACACCCCAGCTCTTTAAATATACCAACTCTGAGTTGCAAGAAAGATTTCCATTTACACTTTTCTTGAAATCGTCTAGGTCAGAATATTTAAAAGCGAAGATATAGAATATAGAGTAACACCCTTCTGGTGTGCTATGTTTCTGCTTTTTTTTTTATTTTTTTTTTTTCGATGTTAAAGAAATTATAAAACTTTGAACATACAAGTGGATCTTGGATTCACTTCAGTTCATAAGTTCATAGGTTTCTTCATTTATCTGCCAGGGCATTTGCAAGCCTAATATCGGTTTATGACATACCCCTTTATTTATGGGAACTACTTACCATTATTTTGCTGTGCCTCTGTCGAGCAGTGAACACTGGGGTAATCCCTGGGGTATATCCTAGATCTCATCATTGTCAAGTTTCTCTTGAACAAAGGCCAGCGAGTGCTCTGCCTCTACTATGCGGAGTTTTGTTCACAACAGGAGTCTTTGGTCGATAGATCTATCCCTCCAACCGCGTCCTGTGTATGTATCGAGTTTGATCTCCCGCTTCCTTGTGGCTCTGATGGATCTAGATTTTTGAGTGAAGCATATTCAATAAATCTGGGTTTTAATAGCCTTGTATGTTGACGAGTCCACCTCTGAACAAGCGATGGCGACGGAATAAACTGGGACACTGTTCGGGCAGCATAGGATGTTTGGGAGCCTTATCCTTTTGAGCGAAGACTTTTGTAGCCTCTCAGCTGCCTGAAATGTCGAGGTCAAATCGTGAATGGGGCATTGCTTCTCAATCATGGTCTGATGAGTGATACAAGTAAAGGGAAGTTACTGACCTCCCGCAGTCTAGATGAGAATCCCTTCATGATAAGGGTGGGCAATGTGGGGTGCTTCCTGACTGCTTTAGCTACATGGGTGTCGAATGACAGACTACTATCAACCTGGGTCCCCAGGTCCTATTAACTTCTTCTGTATCAGTGGATTGCCACCTATTTGGTAGCTAGGGGTAACCTTGTTTTTCCAGAAGGGTGTTATGCATTTTGGCATTTAACTTTGGAGGCCGTGGCTCTGGCACCAGTTATCCGTTTTCTGTGAGACCCGCTTCTGAGGATGTATGTCAGATGTGTTTTTTCTATAGGCGCCCGGTTGCAGTCATCTGCAAACTTTGTCAACCATAACCCTCCTATGTTTGCTTGTACTTGAGGAAGAGCCTATGATGCAAACAAAAGTGGAGCCAGGACTGAGCCCTGTGGGACACCACTGTGACAGGCTTTGAGTCTGACATGGCGCCAGCAACTCTGACCCCTGTGGGTTCTGTCACTCAGCCACAGCCCATCTTGTGATGTATGGGTTAACATTTTAAATGATGAGTTTTCAATGATACCGGTAGGTGTGTATAAGAAGCCTTAGCCAGATCGAGGGTAGGCTGTATGGACTGCGCTTTCCTGTCAATGGCTTTGGTGACTGTTTGAAAGAAGTCAACCAAGTTTAAAAGGCGTGATCTGCCTTTGACTATGCGCAAAGCCAAACTGGGTTGGATCAAGGAAGTCCTTGCAAATTCCTATGTCTTTATTTATGAGTCCATTATGATCTACTCTCATAGCTGCAGATAAAACACATCAAGCTAATGGGCGTGTGTAATTTCAGGGCCGGTGGGCTGTACTTTGAAGCCAGGACCACAGTTGCAGTCGCCACTCCCTGATGCGTGTGTCCAGAGTGGGAGCTTTGGTTAAGCAGCTGTCTCCTGGCTGGGTTTTATTCCTCAGTGAGTTCTGGGTACAGCCGGGGACACCATCAGGTCCCATATGGATGCTGTGTTTTACTTTGGAGAGCAGTTCTCATAGGCGCTGGAGATTTGAGGGGCTGCAATGGTTGGTATAGATATCTCTCTCCTTTTGCAGGGGGGAGGAGGTTGCACTGAACCTGTCAGCCAATCTGTTGAAATGTCTGTAGGATCAATAATCTTTCACATCATTTGAACTAGTTCTGGGCATATCTGGGAGTTTCCTCCTGGGTTTCTTATAGCTAAAGAAGACCTTATATTGATTGTCTTTTTAGGTCTTTAGCTATTTTCTCTCTGAAATTTGCTTTGGATGATTTTATGAGCTCTTAGTTTTTTTTTACTTATAGTGATCAGAGTGTCTGCCTTTGGGTTTGCTCTATCTTGTAGTAGCTTCCTCCTTTTGTTGTAAGTTTGTTTGGCTGGGGTCCACCAGACTGCTAGATGACTTGCTGGTACAAAGAGTCTTTTGTTTTGCTTGGATTGCCTTATCATGTACAGTCCTGCAGGTCTTCAGTAGAAGGCATTTGTAAGTGATTCAATGACTTGAGTACCATTTCCATGGTTGAGGGTACCAAAAGAGACACACTGATCTTTAGAAGTGTGGAAGTCGGCTTTTGAGAAGTTCTTTACTGTGGTCTTTTTTATTTCAGGTGGGGGGTGGGATGAGGACCTCAGCGAGATGGTTAATGATCTGATCACCGGTGAGAACCACTTCGGTGTTGAACATTGTGCTCCCATATTCGTGATGATGAGATCAAGTATATTATATCTCCTCTTGTGGGGATGGTGACTAGTTGTTCCATGTATTTGAGTTTATACTTCAGGAACTTTTGGGCTAGGAGTGTTTAGGCTTGGTATGACCCAGTCTATATTACAGATGGTGAAGTCACCTAGTATGATGGTGTTTGGTAGTATTTATCCCCTCTGAAGTATGTTTTCAGGAAGGCCATGTACAGGGTTCTGAGGTTTGTGAGGTGGCCTGTAACATGCTACAATTTTGCATGAAACCAGTCTTGCCCTACAGTTAGTGCACCTGGATGGTCTCCACGGTCATCATGCGTTGCCACCAGTCTTGAGTGTGGGTGTCCTCATGATGAATGGATACCCACTACTCACTCTTGTTATTGTCGGATTTTGGGGCGGGCATGATGTAGTGCAAAACCTGATAGCGCTGGGGTGCTCTCAGGAGCCTTGAACCAGGTTTCACTCACAGCACAGCCATTTGTGTTCTCCATACTGAGGAAGGGCCTCGAGTCGTGCATTTTGAAGTTAGACTTCTGGCATTGAGCAACGTACATAGTTTTTTCCTTTTTTTTGTGTGTTTCATTCTACTACAAGGGTGGGCTGGGTTTAATTTGGTATTGCCTAAAAAAGGCACTATGGGAGTGTAGGCCAACGCTGCCAATATCAGGAATCAGGGTGACGGGTGCAGCTTCGTCCCTTGCGAAAACAAGCGTGTATTGTCCTTTATGTCATCCCAGGCAGACTGGATCCTTTGAATAACACAGTGTTTAGCCAATTATTCAAAGCTGATCATCTATCTCTGTATTGTGGCATCATTCTTAACTTGGTGTTGAAGGTAATGATCACTTGTCAAGGTCAGGAATATACCTGCCTGAAACTCCCCATACATTCTCTAATTCCTATCTACATTTTTCAAGCGGGCACCCTTTTAGTCAAAAAAGAAATATTCTTAAGGGACAATTAATTAGGACTAGTAGGATGACCTCTGATGAACTTGATTTTTACTTGGATAGTCAATTCGTTAAAAACATGTTCAAAGAAAGGGGATACCCTACCTATTTAATAGACGAAATTTACAAGGTGGTATTAGAAGGTAGAAAAGGTAGATTTGCCCCTATCTTAGGACAGGATAGTCCTGACACTATGATTCATCCAAATGATTCTAGTGATACTACAATTTTTTCAAAAGCTTTTATTATGGATTACACAGGTGATGCAGCTATACTCAAAAACACCATTACTAAGGAATGGGATAGGTTTAGAGATTTTACAGAACTAGAATATATAAAAAATCAGCCATTGAAATTTATATATCGAAGAGATATGAATCTCAAAAATATTTTTGAATTTGGGGGAGGTATAGGGTGTGATAGTGAATCACACAGAACGGGAACACACAAATGTGGATCATGTTCTCAGTGCCAGTTTATTTAAAATGGTATTAACATTTCCATCCCCAGTAGAAACAGAATTATTTCTTCTTCTAAATTTGCCAATTGCAACACAACAGGGGTAGTATATATTGCCACATGCCACTCCTGTTCTTCCTTCTATGTGGGAAAAACAGAAAGAAAGCTGAAATCCAGAATATACAAACATTATTATGAAATCAAGAGAAACAAAGTGAACAATGCACTGTTTTGTCACTCCCAAGTTTGTAAAGATTCTGTATTCCTATTTTTTGTACTGGAAGTTGTACCAAAAGAAGTCAGGGGTGGCATGTGGGAAACAAAACTCGAATACAGAGAATTATTTTGGCAAATAACACTGGATGCTACCAGGGAACCAGGTTTAAATGAAATGCTTTCAATTATTCCTGTTCTAAAATTAAGAGCTGCTAAGTTGTAATTTGTTTTTTGTCCACCAGATAGTGGTATCACACCATCAATAAATAATAAAAAAATTTTTTTTCAAACACTGCATTTTAAAGCAAATATATTTTTTAACTTGTCTTGATGTAATAATATTTAAATATTAAAATAAATTTTAACAGAAATATTTTTAAATACAAAATCTATGTTCCAGTAGTTACAACCAATTTCTGACCAACTACATTATAGAATCAGTATGTGCACAAATTCAAAATAAGGTTATTTTAACCAATTCATCTTCACTTATTATGCAATCGATTTAATGAGTTAATTAATTTACTAATGTATAAAAGATGTGTGTTTTTTAAGATGAATGTATTTGATATTGTGTCTGTTCTGAAGAAGGTATTCGAAAACGCACTTCTGTTATTACAAGCGTTATTAAAATCTACTTTTTTCATCATTTATGGTTACGGATTATTATCTCATTGGACTGTTGCTTGCACCTTTATTGGGTATTTAGGGTCTCATACCCTTATTTGGTCTCCGGAGTGAACTTTGTGAGGTTATTGGTATCGTTTGTTCACTCTTGCATCTCTTCTTTGGTTTTTGGTATATCCCAGACTACATTGGCTAATCTGCTTAGAGGGAAAGATCTGGTTTACCTGGTTCCTATTACATTATCGAAGTTTTGAAACTCCGAACACCATAAGGTCGAAACCTTATGTTCAAAGTTGCAGAACTTCGATTCAGTAAAAAAAATAAAAAAAACGAAAAGGAAAGAAATAAACTCTTGCAAGCCCCCCTGCACCCCCCACACCCCCAGCTCTTTAAATATACCAACTCTAAGACTGCAAGGAAAGATTTCCATTTACCGCACTGTAGTGCGATCTCGGAGTTGGAATATTTAAAGAGCGGGGGGGGATGGGGGCGTAGGGTGGCTTGCCCCCTTCTTACAATTGTTACTTTATGTTTCTTGTTTTTTTATTTTTTTTTTTCGTTGTTCGAAATTATAAAACTTTGAACATACAAGTTCAATCTTGTAGTGTTCTAAGTTTTATAGTTTCAGCAACGTAATAGGAACCTGGTTTACCTCTCCCCCTTTGGTTATGTACCACATCACTATGGAGTTGTCTGTAAATATTTGTAGAGGTCCCAGAGACTACAGATAATTGGGAAAGTAAACAGCATATATGAGTGCCAACATCTTTTTTATGTTTATGTGTTTTGGTCTGTCAAGTCTGTTCCTAAGACCCTGCACTGTTACATCTACAGACACTGCTATGCAAGCAAAGTCTGAGGCATTTGTTGTTACAGACTGTGCTGGAGTTGGAAGGGAGAACAGGAGACCTATATTCTGATAAATTTGTGCCCCCCCACAAAAAAAAATTCTCCTTTCACAAACACCAATACCAGAATATGGAATATCAGCGGATGTTGATATTGGGACCATACAGATTTCAAGTACCACTGGATTTTTTATATGTGGACTCTTGGAAGAGGGATCATCACAATCACAGAAGTCATTAAGACCCAGAATCCTGAGAAATTTCCTGGCTTATACACCAGTATGAGTGAAAAAAATCAAGAATAGATCTAGATACAGATGGAAGAAAAACTCTTTGAACTGAGGTATGTAGGAGACAACCCAGGAAAACAATTATGTAGGAAGGAGTTAAACAACACTTTTGTAAGTTCTTCTAGTACCCCAGTCTGCACAGGAGATCCCTTACCCTGAGGGTAGATTCCTGACACTTTGAAAAAGACTCTGCAAAGATAAGAAAATCATCTAAATAAGAAAAAATATAAATACCTTGCAATCTGCAGTAGGCTATCACAGAAGCCAGGCACTCTGAATATCCTTGGAGCAGTGGATAGACAGAAGGGTAATGCAGAAAACTGACAATGTGATCCAGGCAGAGAAAACATAAAAAAAAAGTCTGAAATCTGGATTTATAGGAATATGATGACATGCATGTTTTAAAAAGGGCAAGAAGTTGTGAAGTTATAATATGTTGAACTTGGGTAGTATTACAAACCAGTTCAGAAAGGAAAGATCCAGAACTGATCTCCAAGAATCTTTTGGCAACAGTAGCATTCTTAAATAAAACCATTCCCCAGATGCTGGATAAAAAGAGGAAAAAAATAGTTTGATCTGGCAGATGAGGGAGAATTCCTGTCACTAAAGAGAGAGAAATGTAGATTCAGCCATTCTGGAAGTATTGTGGCCTATGTTCGGCTATCGGAAAAAAAAAATTCCCGAATAGCTAATTATCACACGTAAAACATCTAAACATTAAATTACCAAAGATATCTTTAAAAATAAATTCATCAAATTGCCATCATTGGCCAATATCGCAAATGCAACCAACCAAGGTAGGGGGCTTCATCCCCTCTTCCCCGCCTAACTATATATACCAACTCCAAGATCACACTACAGTGGGGAATAGGGCAAATTTGAAAGGTTTCCTTCACTTACCTTATGCATTGCTGTACTTCCTGGTTGCTGGACAACTCTGGCCATTTAAGGAATTTATTTTCAATGTAAACCATGTTTGGTAATTTAATAAGAGATGTTTCACATACAATAATTAGCTGTTTGATGATTTTCTTTTTTCAATAGCTGACCATAGACCTACATATTTAGGGTTTGGCAAGTTTGCATTGATAAATGCATATGTGTGTGTGTGTGTGTGTGTGTGTGTGTGTGTGTGTGTGTGTGTGTGTGTGTGTGTGTGTGTTCGTGCATGCTTGGAGAGGGTGTCTTGTAAATAGTCACAGACTTATTAGATTGTCCTTTGTTTTGGGGGTGATTCCATGTTTCTTTTTGGAACCTACTGACATTGCTTTTTAAATGATTTCTTGCCAGCATCTTGCTAAATGTGTTTATTTTGCTTTTTAAAGAGGGTTGTAGGAGTAGCAATAAATCCCTGGCAAACTTGAAAAAGACTGATTCCTTGAATCAGCTTACTTCTGTCATCATACTTTTTGAGGACCTCTGCAGCTGATGGCCCAAAAACTCTCTATCCACGGGAGAATTAAAAATTTCAGCTTTGACATCTTCTGGAAGGTTTTGAGACTGCAACTAAGCAAACCTCAAAAGAGTTCCAGTGGCAGCAGCTCAGGAAATGGAAGCAGCAAAATCATAAGAACATTTCAAAACGTGAGTATCCACTTGAGATGCAGAAGCAATCTGTTACACACATATATTTTTCCTCAGAAAAGGAAACAAATACTATATTATACCTAATGTTCTCAAAGCAAGTAAGCATATACTTTAACATATGAACCTGACAGGTGAGAATCCTAAACGTAATTGTTGCATAAGAATACACCCCACGCCCAAGTTTTTCAAAAGCTTTCCCGTCTTTGTCAGAAGGAGAAGGATTGGTATTAACCAGATGTTTATCAGTACCTGGGTTCATTAAAGCAACAGGGATGAGTGTACAACAACTTATAAGCTCGAGAAACTTTATACAATCTGTCTACTTTTCTAGGGTCAGGATGCTGGATGTCAGGCAAGTTACAGGCTGTGACAAAAAAAAAAAGAAGTTATGCACTTACCATAATGTTCCATCTGAGATGTCGCTTTTCATTTGTCTTCAACCTTTTGGACTCAGATCCAAGATCAGATCCGGCTCGGCCATATATACCAGCATCGGAGCCAAAATCCAAGCTCCTCCCCTACTCCTAATGCCCAGCTCTCCCTCCTCCCTTCATAAGGAGTTTGCTGCAGGACAGCATCACCCAACTCACAGCAGAATACGTTAACCCCTAACTACTGGAGGGCTGCACACACACTAGACTCAAACTCAAGACCAAGAGGAAGAAGATAAACCTGCACCTGCATCTGTCCGGTCCACAACACAAGTCCAAAGGCAGGGGGAAGGAGGGAGGGATGGTTGAAAACAAATGAAAAGCAACAACTCGGAACATTATGGTAAGTACATAACTTCTTTATCTGAAGTTGCTTTCATTTGATCTTCAACCTATGGGACAGAGTCCCTAGCAACAGTAACCTTGGGAGGCCCTCATGGAAGGATATTCCGGATCATGCAGACCTGATGGAAGCCCTGCACCTGGAAAAAATGTCCAACTTCTAATGGGAAATAAAAGTATGTGAGGACGACCAAGTGGCAGTGGAGCAAATGCCATCAATGGGAACCCTGGACCAAAATGCCACAAAGTAGACAGTGACCTGGCGGAATGTGCCCATGCAGGGCTAGGTAAAGACATGTCTTTAGCACAATAAGCCTAATGAGCAAGGATGACCTTAGAAATATACTTCCCCAAGTGGGGGTTTGAAAAGGATACAAAAAGTTGATCAGACTCTCATAAATTTTTGGTTCTATCCTAATAAAAGTGCAACTGCCTGTGGACATCAAGCAAATGCAATTTGTATTCCCCTTTCTTCTGATAATTTGAAAAGAAGTCTGGCAAATTAATCACCTGGTTAATGTTAGCTTCAGACGCCACCTTCAGCATGAAAGAGGGGTTGGTACAAAGAGTCACTCTGTCCTTATGGAAGACAAGATAAGGAGGCTTAATTGACAATGCCTGCAATTCAGATAACCGCTTGGCAGAAGTGATAGCCACCAAGAAGGCTGTCTTCCAAGAAAGAAACTGCAAATCAACAGTAGCAGCTGGTTTGAAAGTAGGAGAAACTGGAGCCTGTAAAACCAAAGTAAGATCCCAAGGAGGCTGGGGTCCTTGATTGGTGGTCTAAGGAGGAAGGTACCCTTCAAAAAAGTCTTGCAGAGTTTAGAAGAAGCCAGGAAGGCAGAATTCTCACCCACATGGAAATTTGAGATGGCTGCCAATTGAACTTTAATCGTAGAAAAACTAGCTCTATTGTGGAAGGTATGGGGTAGAAAATTCAGAATGGCAGGAACAGGAGCTGTAAAAGGATCGAACTTATGCTAATACACCCAGATGGAAAAGCGTTTCCATTTACTGGAGTAAATTTTTCTAGTAGAGGCCTTATGAACCACAACCAAAATCTTCTTAACTGGTGAAAAGAGCCTGGGAGTTCTCACCATCAAAGGAAATGGAGCAGACACGTGGTGAGCTTCAGGCTGACTAAGTCCAGGTATGGAATTCCTGAAAGGTGTGAGAGGAGATCCAGAACCAGATCCAGAGTCTAGGGTGGACACACCCAGATGAGACCAAAGAGTGGGGAACCAAACTTGGCAAAGTCAGAAACAGGCAATGAGGATAACCTTGCTCTTCAACCGCTGAGCTTTCTGAAGAAACTTGGGAATCCGAGTAAGACAGGGGTAAGCATAAAATAGACCGAAGGGCCAAGAATGGAGCAGAGCATCCCTGGGTGACTCGCACAGAGGAGGGATCAGGGGGGGAAAACTCGCTGCACTTGGCATTGGAAGGAGAGGCATAAAGATCAAAGCAAAGGATGATCTCATTCCCGAAAGATCATGTCCGCCACTGAAGGATTCAAACCACTCATAAGGCATCAGAATGGTTCTGCTGAGCCTGTCCTCTAGAATGTTGTACTTCACCGGAATGTGCATTGCCACCAGAAAATGGATGGAAGAGATCGTCCACTCCCACAATCTCAAGGTCTTGCAGCATAGGGGATAAGATCTGATCCCCCCGTTTGCTGATGTACCTGACAATGGACATGTTCTCTGCCTGGATGGCAATTGTCCCGGTGGGAAGAAAAGCTTGAAGGGCTTGCAATGCCAGAGGCACTGCTCTCATCTCCATGACACTAATATGCAGATTTGTCTTCAAAGGGGACCATGTGCCTTGAACCATCCAGCCAATGCAGTGCCTCCCCACCCCCCACTTGAGTTGGGAGGAGTCCGTGGTCACTATGATGGAGGGGAAGGAAGAACAAATGGCCAACCCAGAAAGAAGTCCAGGGAATGGACCCACAACCAAAGAGACTCCTGACAAACCCAAGAAATCTGAACCGGGTATGAAAGAGGAAGATCGAGGAGGGACCACTGCACCACCAAGGTCAACTGCAGGATCCTCATGTGTAGGCGCGCAGCTGGCAGTAGATTTATCGTGGCTGCCATAGACCCCACCGCCTGAAGAACCATACCTGCTGGGGGGGCAAGCAGATTGTAGTATAGACCTCACATGTTGCTGGAGTGAAACAAACCAGTCTGGTGGCAGAAACACCCTGCTCTGTACTGTGTCCAACTGGGCACCTATAAAATCTATCACCTGAACCAGTTCCAAGTTCGATTTGGCCAGACTGATTGATATGCCCAGAGAGGAAGCTAGGAGGAGGAGGTAATTCCTGGCCTGAGGAAGCCGATGCCTGGTGGGAGCACAGAGGAGCCAATCATCCAGGTAAGGAAACACATGGCATCCCTGCAGTCTCAAGTGAGCCACCACTACCGCCATCACTTTGGTAAACACCCGGGGGGGGGGGTGAGTCCAAAGGGGAGTACTCAGAATTGGAAGTGACTGTCTCCTGGCCAGAAGCGAAGAAACCTTCTGGAGTGCCTGTTCATTTTTATGTGATTGTATGTGTCCTGAGGGCCTATGGAGCACATCCAGTCTCTGTTCTGCAGAAAGGGCACAATGGACTGCAAGATGGGAAGTGAGGTCGAGAATGGGTCTGAAGTCCCCAGTTTTCTTTGGCACCAAAAAGAATCTGGAATAAATGCCTGATCTGGACTGGTCGGGGGGACAGACTGGATGACTCGTTTTTCGAGGAGCCTGGTGATCTCTATGGCTGTCGCCTCCCACTGACCTGATGGAACATTCAGGAGGTTTTTCTTTGGAGTGGGGGGATGAAGAAATGGAATGGAATAACATATGAATATAACCTGAAGCACCCAACAATCACTTGCGATGGACTCCCAAGGCTGTTGGGGTCAGTGAGAGAAGTGACCCCTGGCTACCTCCAGAGTAGAGCAGTTGGGCAATTCCTTAGGATTTCTGAAAGGGCCTGTCCAAGAACGAATCTCATGACTGTTGGTTCCTTGAACCCCCTCTGCTACGTGGACTGCTTCTGTCATTTCCCCCTCTGCCCCTGGGGCAAGGTTCATCCTGAACATCCTGGGAAGAGCCCGGAGACTTTTGAAACCACAACTTCTTACCCCTACATTGGTTACTAGAGTAGGTCCGTTGTGGGGTAGAGAAGCAAATCCTGATGGCAGATAAGGTCTTCCCATCTTTCTCAGTCTGGGAAAGGGTATAACAAAGAGTAGGTCCAAGTAAGGTGGAAGAGGCATTCGGGAAAGATGCCCTGAAGGGTTTCTGAAAAAGCATAAAGTCAGAGGCAGGCATGTCGTTTAATGGCAATGCCCACCCTGGCTGTCCTCGAGGTATCCTCTGTAGCATGAGAAAGTAGCCTCATGGACATGTTCAAAATGGCTACCAAGGTGGCCAGTTGAGAGGAGAAAAATTTCTTCTCCTCCGACATGGACCCTGGGGCAGATGCAGAGTTCTTTAACCAGACCGCTCTGCAGTCTGGTGATATGCGCCAAATAGTTCAGAGTATGCAGAGCAAAGGTGGCTGAAGCATAAACTTACTTCTCAAAGCAGTCCATCGCCCTAGACTCCCTGTCTGGAAGATGGACCGAGGAGCTCTCCTTAAACAGCTCCTACCTGGTGGCTACTGCAACCACCATGGCATCAACCATGCAACTCTTGGACCAATGAGGCCTGGCCAGGGGACACTGAGCACCTTGTCCAGGTGCTTGGGAATGGGCTCAACTGTGTCCAGTTCCTTCTATGTCCTGCAGGGTATGAGATCTACCAATGGATCCACAGGGGTGACACCCAAGATGTAGAGGGCCCTGTGCCAAATGCCTCCAGCAATATGGACTCGTCAGGATTGGGTTTATGTGATGACCATCCACCTCTCTGATGCAGGTTCTCCATGATATCTCTGAATGAGACATCTTCAGAAGGTAATTTAGGGGACCACTCTCCCTCATCCAAGTCCATATCTTCCATGAGAGATTCCAGGGGGGAATCTAAGTGTCTCCTCTTACACGCATGTTTCTGAGGCACCTCCGTGGGGTGGGATACTCTGGACAGGACTCAGAAGCTTCAAGGGGTTGCTGCAAAGGAACATTCTGGGGAGGTTTGACAACAGGCTGACTCTGAGGAAGCAGGATGGATGACTCCAGCCCATGAACAGAAGGAGTAAGGGCGGGCTTTGAGGAAGGAAGTGTTAAGGTCCTTGAGGGAGTCGAGAGGATTGTCGCCACCACCTCGATGGCCAAAGATGAGCAGACCCCAGAAGACAGTGCTGCCTGAGCCGAAGCCACCAGTGTCAGATCCTCCTGGATCGTCACCCCCATCATCAAAGGGGAAGTCAGAGTCGAGCTTCCCAGCACCGAAGCCCAAAGGGATGGGACAGCTCTAAAAGCCTCTCAGACAATGCCAACCCTTCAGAGCATATGCTGAAGCTACAGCTCAAAGAGCCGGTAAGGTCTCATGACATCAGACCCGAGCCACTAAAGCTAACCATTGGCAAAGTACAACTGACCCTCAACATTGACACCTCAACATCAGGAAACCTTGGGCCCAATAAGTCTGAAGCTAAATGTTTTATCAGAAAAGGAGAGATCGGGAAAAATCCAGGCTGCATGCTCACAGCTCCTGAGGGGGACAAAGCAAGCAAAGCACCAAGCTCTATCTGAGCCCAGAGGAACTTCATCATTATCATGTCCATCTCGGCTTCAGATAGGCTCAAAGTGCACTGGATAGAGGATGCCACCGACCTCGGCCTGGAATGGTACCGATGAAAGGCAGAGAGAGGAGACTTGGCATGGGAACTCTCTGGCTCTGGGGAGAAACAGGGAGAACGGAGCCAATGATAACCCAAACCCACCACAGACAGAGACTTAGCAGGTGGCTCAGCAGAGGAAGTGCAGTCAGGAGACCACTTCCTATGCTACTCCCGCTCTTTATGTCTGGCCCGGTCCCCTTACCCAGGCTTCTTGGCAAAGGTTTGAGCCCCAGAAGCGGAGGAGGGACCTGAAGAAGGCTCAGAGGTGGATGGCAAAAGACCCTTCAAAATCAACTTATTCCTCCTGTCGATAAGCGCTCGTTGATTAAAACCCACGCATATCAAACAGGAGGAATCCAGGTGGGCCACCCCCAAGCACAGAGTGTGGGCATCAGATGGAGGGATCTTATGCCCACACTCCATACACTTTTTAAACCCAGCTGGCTTAGGAAGGTCAGCCATTGAGTAAACACAAACACACAGACACTCAGAAAAGAGAGAAAGAGGAAAACCGAAGAGGAAGACAGAGACAGGTTTTCTTTGTTTGTTTTTAAAGACCCCGAAAGAGCACCAATGCAGACTAGACAGGAAGAGTAGAAACAGGATAGCAAGAGTCAAGGAAAAAAGCACCTACTTTAACTGAAGTTCTCTGGAAAAAAAACCTGGAGGATCTCAGAAGAAAATGGTCCCATGCTATTCGAACAAGTGGCAAACAAAATCTGAGGTAAGGAAGGAGAGTGGGGCAGTATGGGTAGGGGAGGAGCTCAGATTTCGGCTCCGGTGCTGGTGTATATTGCCATGTCAGAGCCGATCTCAGATCCAAGTCCCATAGGTTGAAGATCAAATGAAAACAACTTCAGATCAGTTGTTATACATTCCCCTCTAAGAGCTGTAATAATTGGATCTCACACTAGTGGCAAGCAATTTACAGTTCTGGCCAGCAACAAACTGATGCAGAATGTAAAACACTTTTGTTTCTACCTGCTGTCTTGTCTCAAAACTATCTCTGGTTGTCCCATATTTTTGATCTGTCTGTAGTAATATTGATTTTTTTTTTATTTGCTGGTAAATCACTGAAGATTACAGTTAGTCAAAACTGCCAAATTTTGAGTTTTGTACATTTTATTGTTCATAAAATGGCATACTGATGTAAAACATGTTCTATTAACTTTTTCAGTGAGTTAGAGGAATATTTAAAATCATCCCTAATTTTGATCCTCTGACCTCTGCAAATAAGCCGATATATGCTGCTGTCTGTTTAGCAACAATCATTAAGTGCTTTATTGGCTTTCAAAACTGGTAAAACTCTTGTTTTTCTGTATCTAGTAGTACATGAAGAAGATAAAGCCCCGTGCAATACAAAAAATTATGACAGGATCTCTGATCATAACCCTTTATTATGTGCTCTCAACATGGATGCCAACATTCACCTTAAGAGCTTCACTCTCAAAGCGAATTTGTTGGCATCCATGTCTCTAACAGATAATAATACATTATCATCAGAGACCCAGTCATAATTTTCTATGTTCATTATTTACTTTACGCTATTTATTATTTCTTTGATAATGGCTAATTGCCTCTGTAATAGTCAGGGTTTCTCCTACTATCCTCCACATATTCTCTTCTAATGTGAGAACATTCTCTTCTGCAGAGGATATGTTTCCCAAAGGAAAGGAGATGGTCAGACCTAAAGTAAACTGGAGAAAGAGTATGCAGTCTAGCAAACGAGATTCTTAGCAAAGTATACAAAAATTGTGCAAACGAGCTGCAAAAATGCTGAAAAAACACAATATGAAGAGATCTTCTAATATTAGAAAGTATAAAATGTATTTGGATAACCTGAAAACAAGTACTCAATGTGGTGATTACTTGTCTGGAATGCTCCTTCCTACGCAGAAGTCAATACTTCTGCTAGACCAAAGGTAAACTGTTCCTTGAGATGGAACAGAAATGGTGAAGGTATTATGTAAAATGTCACACACAATAAATGGAGGTTTAACATATATCTATGTTAAACCTCCACTTTTTTCTATGTGTGACATTTTACTTCATACCTACAGAACACAACAGAAAGAAAAAAAACAGCACAGATATGAAAAATACCTCTGAATACCTCAATGACACAAATATCTTAAAGGCATAGGCAGTAAACAGATAATAGCATAGGCAGTAAACAGATAATAGCATATTTCATAAAAAGAGATGCTTCCAATGCCAGAAAGAGGGAGGGTAAAGTAGAGAGATTGAGGCATTCAAGTACTGATAAGAGAAGGTAATCAGAGTGAAATACCAGAGGAAAAATGCAATCTAACCCTGAAGACTGAGCAGGACTTTTTGTTTTTTTGCATAAATGTTCATATGGATACATGAGAGGAGCATGACCATGCATATGTCTGATCACAGTGTCCATTTCTGAATGCAAACAACAAATGCAAAAATGGTATGTTCTATATTTATTTATTTCTGTGTTTATTTTGACTGACCACATAGGTAAACCAGACCTTACTGGATAATTTTCAGCCAGAATCTGGACAAAAAAGCCAAGGGAGAATACGAATATATACATATAAATGGGATATTTTAATGCAGCCAGTCAACCAGCATATCTTTGGGATGTCAGAATGACAGTGCCCACAGAAAAACTAAAACATACAAAAACTCCACAGACACAGTGACCAGAGGTCAGGACTGAAGCCCAAACACTGGATCTGAATAATGCCACTTGCTATTCCCATAATACATTTCTTGTGGCTTATCTTCACTAATTATACTATTAAGGACCCAAATTCACTAGGGAAGGAAAGAAATGTGAAGCAATCTGCATAGCCAGTGTTTATTTATTTTTCCTCTCAGGTCAAACACCTACACACACTTTGCATTAGTTCTCCCTTTGATCATATTATCAGTTAGTTGTCTTGTAGGTCACAATTAGCCACCTGTAATTTCAGCCCCTACCACCAACCCACAGTTCTATCCGGTCATACCTGGTACATGTCCTGATTCTTCTTTGTTGGAAGCAACCCTACCTGTCCAGGCAAACATGCCTTACTGCACATGTCCTGAAGACCAGGAAGTACAGTACCTTCGGAACAGATGTCAGACTGTGGCTAGCTGGGGAGCTGATGAGTGACTGTGCAGGAGCAGAGGTCATACTCCAAAGACATGCTAGTTCTCCTCTTAACTTATTCTGCACTACAAGGTGTAGAATACAGTCATCTCTATAAACTCATAAATAGCAACACTACCCTGTAAGTCACACCAAAATGCTAATCTCCTAATCTCCTAGTCTCCACCAGCCAACAGGCCATGGCCACCCACTCCAGCACATCCAACCTTTCCTTCCCTCCTAAGACAGATGAACAACCTTGACTCAGCCCCATCACATAGAAGGATAAAGCCTTTACTGTGCCCAGATACCAGTGTACAACTAGTGGCCCAGGCACTAGAGGGACAACACTGGGAAGAATGGGAGTGAGAGACTGATCTTGGCTCTACCATCCTTGCGGGGGAGGATGCCTAGGCTTGCTGCAATAGCAACAGCATTAAGGGCCTGGCAAACTCCATGCCACAAGTATTATACCATGTGGTTGGGAGACTGCTCATGTGTGGAAGCACACATGCACCTTTTGAAGGGAAAGAGAATGAGCTATTAAAAAGCTCACAATGCTGCTGCAGGGAGGTGGGGGTTTATGGCACACTTCTCAGAAGCAGTATGATACTGCACCACTATCCTTCACCAGTCCTGGACAGGAGTCAGCATGAATTTGGAGTAGGTAAAGGGTGGTTCAGTAGACCTGGTAAATGATGAGAACAGCAGGTGGCAGTTTATGGTCAGCTTAATGGGAGATGGGGGGGGGTGGGCTGGCTCCATCCTCATCACTCTTTTCCAAACTAAACAAGATGGTCCCCCCAGCCCCCACTCAGCAAATTGAAGCTAGTTAGTCTAGGTTACAGCATGGTCTTCATTCCTCAACACAAATGGCTTTACCTGCACAGCCATTACTGAAGAGATAAACCTAACGGCATACAATATGCAAGGTTTCTGTGCATGATTGTTTATATGGTGCTCTAATGTCATCTGCACACATGGAAAAGCAGCACACTTCCATGTCATATACATAAACCAAGTCAAAGTTTATGACAGCCACATGATAATCATATATTTCTGAAATCCAGATGACTAAGTAAACTGATTTAGCATCTAAATCAGAAATTCTCAGACACATTACAGATGGATTTACTGCACATGACATCATCATGTCAAATGGCATCAGAAATACTCTGTCTAGGAATATAAACAACTTCTGCAACATCGACAGAATGGTTTGGAGGGACAGGGGTATCTTGCAGAGGATACCACTGCCCTGGAACAGACTCCACCATCCACATAAAAAAAAGTTTATCCCTGGCCATATTCAAATGCAACTTGATCTATGGATGAGAGACAGAATATTTTCCCCAGGACTGCCCCCTGTACTAATAACAAAAAGAGGCAGTTCCAAAATGCTTTATCACATGCACTTGTCCCCTCAAATTATCCATGGTATGATCCCAGTTATTCTCATCGGGGTAATATATAATTATCGATCATGGGATGATTAAGGCCAATCTATAACCAAATGGGATAGGTTAATTTGAGCTCAGAAAGGGAAATTGGCTAGGCATAAAAGGGGTATCAAGGCCAGCCAGCCTAGTACTCACCTGTAAACCTAAGGCATGACTTCATAAGCCTTGCTTTTGTTTCTTTTTTACCCCTGCCTGCTACCCATTATGCCTCACACTTATGAGGTATTCATTCCCTAATGACAGGGATTCTCCAGAACCAGTGGGATGACAGGCATCTAGAAAGGCCATAAATTAGGCAGTCATGAGAGTTTCCTTTGCCCTTTGCCTCTGTCCTGGCTACAACACTGTTTATAATGGCATAAACCCCAGTAGTGGGCAGAAGGATGGGTAATTCCTATCCCCACTGAGACAGAAGATGCCTTCTCTATGCAGGTACATGCTTCCATGGACTTGTTATGAAGGCTTGGAGAGCTGAATGCCTACTCCTAAACCATGCATCTGCACTGTCACTTCTTCTTTGAAGGTAGGTGGCAGTATGCAGGCAGCTCTGCTCCACCTTTCCCCCAGGATGAACACGTTCATCTTCCCCTGCTAACTCAGTCAAGTACTTGAGCGGTTAATCAAATTTGGGTTGCCTGAGCCATAGTCAGGAGTTTATTCATGTATGCCAGTAGACCTGGTCTCATAAGCTCTGCTTTTACCATTTTTTTTGTTTATTCAATGAGTAAGTGAACTAATTCTTCTTTTCCTTTTTGTCTATGACTTCAGCCATAACAGAAGGTTTTGAAAGACTGGAAAAACCTGGCATACCTTGAGAAAACATGGAGATATAGGGAGGACATGCTACCCGCCACATAAAATTAGTAAATGTAGATCATGACTGAATGCCAGATCCTGAATCTATTATGCAAACACCTTTACTAGTGAGCCTTCATGTTGACTGAGGCTGCCTCCTTTGTTTGATAAATTGTAAACTGTTTTTAATGACACAACTGACAAAATAACACTGCATTAATATCATCAATAAAAACAGAAAACAGTCAATTTTATAGGGGTATACTGAAGACTACATTAATGAAACACTACATATTTTGTTAACAAGAGTATTTAAATGCATATGCATATTATATTCACAGTGAACATAAACAACATGATTATTAACCATCTTAGTGCAAGCAACACATTCATACTGAAAATAAGGACTTATTTCAAGCACTGGTATTTTAACAGAGGCATTCGGATTTTTTTCTCTCCAAAGCACTTACTTGAATCCTGCTGTGAGGTAGCCAGCAATGGCAGCACAGTGGTGTCATAGCCCCTATTCACACTGTCCTCTGACTGATGGAACACATCACCCTTCAGTTGCTTGGGAATGTTGTCTTGATCTGGAAGAGACATATGCACAATAGCCTCTTTATTTTGTCAGCATAATGGGAGAGAGTGTGGGAATGGAGAAAGAATATATAAACAGATGCAGCTACGCTAATGAGACAGCATCTTCATATCACACAATATTTTACTGGCATTACATCAAACCATGAAACTTTTAAGTTAAATTTATTTACTCATTTGGCCATTTGAAGTTTCCTTGCAAAAATAATTTGGATGAAAGATTATTTTAAACAGTGAACCGCTAAAAGTCTCAAAGTGGGATGTGCTTCCTGCATCTGTGCAAATAAAAGGCCATGTAACAAAAAGGCCTGTGATTTCAATAATATTTAGTCCTCTGCAGCAAGGAAAAGTAATGCTGATAATTCAGTAACCCACTTAGCAACCCAAACTGATATAATTTTCAAACGTTCTGTGAAGGTTCAATAGCCTTAACAATGAGTGGCGAAGCAAACACTAGACAATTTATTAATATGCAAATGATAACAGAGAAACTGAAGTGACCACCAAGAGTTCAAGAAAGGTAAATGAAAAGCACATCTAAGGAGTATCCTGTAACAGTACGGTATGCCGTCACTGCCTGATAGGATCCTGGATTTTAATTTTCTACTAAACAGTAAAGTTATGCATTACGTTTTCAATGGGCTCTTACAGCTCTAAAAAAAATTTTTTTCTAGGAAAGTTCTATGCAAACACAAGGAAAAACGGTAATCTTTCCTACAGATACTTAACCTAATTTCTGCATTTTGGTGCATGATCAGCATAATACTCCCTCTTCCATCCTTATTATTTGGACAGACTACAACAAAACTTTACACTTTCAAGGCTCTAAATTGCACCCTTGGTTAGAATATATTAATGTAACTATATTCAGATTACGGATTAAAGTACACATTCATCTTAAGTAAATAAAGAATTAGAGAGATGTAATAAAACTTCCAAGTTCGCATCATTTGCTTTACTCTGCACTACACATCAAGCAGTTCATGGAAAACTGAATGCACCTCATATGTGTTTTTACTCAACTTGGCAATGAACTGATGTAACAGCCTGCTTAATCCCAATTGTTTATGCAGACATTCTCCTGCTTCTTCAGTTTGCCTAAATTTGCAATAAATGCCATAATGAAAAATTTTCAAGGTTACTAAATTGTGCTGGCATAAAACTACCAAGGCACATCAACAGATTCAAAATGTACTAGTTTATTTAGACTTTGCTTTTAAGCCTTCAAAAAATACTGCTACCATAACAAGAAAATCAAATTGTGGATTTGTTGAATGTTCCGTGTTGGAAAAGCAGTTTGTTTTTATGGTAGCAAAACAATAAGACCCTCATTTGAAAGGGCACCTTTATTCTACAAAATAACTTAAGACATAAGGTTCAGTATTAGGGCTTACAGCACATGACCTTGGTACTTCCAGTTTTGTCTATGCAATTTAACAATGCACTGCCAACCACAGTCTTGTAATCACAGGCTGTAAAACCAGACCATGAAACTAAATGTATTCAATAACTCAGACTGAAGCAATTATGATTTTGAAAGAAATGTGACACAAACAGTGTATTATGACATGCGCAAAACATATGTTGCTAGCAAAAATGTAAAAGATAAAACATGCGCACTAAGTTGAACTGGTACAGAACCAAGGAATAAGATTCTTCACAGTATTATTCACTTTAATTTGTGAAATGGACTTACTTACTTGCCATAAAAAGAAGTTAGGTACTCATCATAATGTTCCATCTGTGTTGTCCACATTCATTTATCATTGACATATGGGTTCAGTTCTGAGCCTCGGAACAGACTCTGCCATTACTTACAGTTCGCAAAAGCCAAAACCTCTCGAGCCTAACCCTTACCCACACTGCTCCTCTCCTAATTACCTCAGATCAAGTTTGCTGAAAAACAGGCAGAAAGAATAAACCCCAGATGTCTTCACAAAGACCATATCTGGAATCATATAACAATAACAATAACTGATATGTGTCCATTATCTGTTCCACCAAAAAACTTCGAGGGCCGGGGGAAGGTGGGAGGGGAGTTGAGGAAAAATAAAACTGGACAACACAGATGGAATGTTATGGTCAATACATAACTTCTTAATCTGATGTCGATTTTCATTTTATCCTCGACATATGGGACAGAGACCCCAAGCTACCTTTAACCTTGGGTGGACTCAAGGGAGGATATTCCTGAGCACTATTGAACCAAATGACACACTTCCCCTGAAGACCAAATCAAATTTGTAATGAGTATTAAAGGTATGAGGGGAAGCCCAAGTTGCTGCTGCGCAGACATCATTCATAGACACTCGACTGAAAAACTGCTGAAGTAGCTGTAGCTCTTGTATAATGCTCGTTTAAAGGTCTAGGCAACTTAAATAGCTTTTTATTGTAGATAAAATAAATACACTGTTTGAGCCATCTGGCTAGCGTCACTTTGCTGACTGATTGGCAAAGTATTGTAGATGAAAAAGACAAATAGTTCTTTGGATTTTCATAAATTCTTAGTTCTGTGTAGATAGATGTGTAATTGTCTGTGAATGTCTAATAAATGTAAGCAGTATTCACCTTTGTTAGTAAAACTGGGAAAAAATACTGATTAATAGTCTGATTGATACTGGTCACTGATACCACCTTAGGCAAGAAGGAAGGATTGGTTGTCAGTGAAACTCTATCTTTATGGAAAATAAGGCAAGAAGGTTTACATGATAAAACTGGTATTTCTGAAATCCTTCTGGCCGAAATTATTGCCACTAGAAATATAGTTTTCCAGGATAAAATTTCAGATTGCATTCAGCTGAAAGTTCTAAATGAGGTTGAACAATGGCTTGTAGCACTAAGTTGAGATCCCAAGGTGAAGTAGGATCTTTGTAAGGGGGTTTTAGGTTCATAGGTTGGTACTAGGCTATCCCTTCCTAGGGCCTATGCAAGTCTAGCCATAACAATTCCCTGGATATTTCTTCCCATAATATTTACTTCTCTGGACCCTTGTCTAGCAGGCCAACTGACATGATCCCCAGGGTAGATTTCCTATCTCCCATCCAGTCATCAATGTTCCTTTTGAAGAGGGCCAATGAGGCGTGCTGCTTGACATGTATGGGCAGTCTATTCCAGAATATGGGGAGTCTCTGGGTCAGGAACCTATGCCTCCAGCATGTTTTGTTCATTGTGATGACAAGGTTTAGATCCCTGGAGCATGTGGCTCTGAGGGATTGGGATTTCTTTAAGTGGAGCAAGTCCAATAGCTCCAACAGCTTAGCGAGAGGATTCCTTTTAAGAGGCCTTGCAAAGCTTATGAGAAGTCAAAGAAGATTCTTTAAAACCTTTATGGAAATTTCAAATAGCAGCTAACTGAATTCTTACAGTAGACTGGAAGCACCCACTTTAAAAAGTGAAGCTAAAAATTCTAAGACTTTTATTGATGGGTGCTGAAAAAGGGTCAATATTCTTATCACAAGCCAAAAAGGTAACCCTCCTCCATTTACTATCATAGAGCTTACGGGTAAGCTGGCTTGTGAGAGGCTAAGAGTATATGACATACTGGGGAAGAGAGTAACAGATGCCTATTATCGCAACTGCAGAAACCAAGGTGTCAACTTGAGGTTCACAATGTTTGGATGGATTAATCCCTCTAGATGGGATAGAAGGTCTGGAGCTGGATCCAGAATCCAAGGGTGTTGAATCAGATAAACGCAGAGAAAGTGGAACCATGTTTGTCGAGGCCAACAAGGTGCAATGAGGATTACTTTGCTCTTCAACCTGACCCTGTCTTTATTGTGCAACCTCACATGTCTAAAGAACTGACTGAAGGTGGGTGTAGCAATGGGCACTATGTGCGCAAACACATATACCAATATGGTAATGGTCCACTGGGAGTCTGAATTTGTATTTAGTGAGAAGAATGTTTATCTCCCTTTTTTAATGCACTACTCCTGTTTTGTTGATGACGTCTTTTTAATTTGGGCAAGTACGTTATGAACTCTACAAGAGTTTGTGCAACATTTACATGGAAAGACTACTTTTTTGAAATTCACATACAATTTTTCTTATATGGGTGTGGACTTCCTAGATGTATATATTAGGAAGGATGGTGGTGTGATTAATACTACCATTTACGAGAAGGCATGCAAAAAGAATAATCTGTTGCATCCACAAAGTATGCACCCTAAGTAACCGAAAAGAAATGTAATGAGAGATCAGTTCTTTAGACATGCGAGGTTGCACAATAAAGACAGCGACATGTATTCTTCCTTTGACAATTTAGCTAAGGACCTCTGCCAGAGAGGATACAGTGACTATAAGGTGCATCAAATACAGGATGAAGTGTTGATGCATAGACTTGATAGGGCACAACCATATTTTGGTGATGCCTCAAATAATACACAGACACCCAGGAAAATAGCGAGTGACACTGTAAGACTATCATTGAGCTATTCTAATAATGTATATGTTTGTAACACTGTTAAGAAACAGTGGAACATACTTATGACAGACCCTAAGCTTAAAAAAAGTGGTAGGCTATGAACCTAAATTTACCTTTAAAAACTACAAATCGATTAAGGGAATGTTATGTTATAAATCTGTTGGGATGACAATAGAGTCAAATGTGACAGTGAAAGGGACGTTCAGATGTGGTGGTTGCAATGTTTGTTCGTCTATCACTGAATGTAACTGTTTCTTACATCCTGTTACTGGCCGTAGATTTTACTGCAACTTTTATGCTGACTGTAATATGCAAAATGTTCATTTTGCTAAGTGCGTTGTATGTAAATGTTACTATGTTGGAAAGACAAATTGTAATTTTAGAGATATGATTTGAGAGCATGTTTACAGTATGAATAGATGTGCTGATAGGGACTTGGTAAACATGTGAAAAATGAAGGCTATAATCATGTTTTTAACTTTTTGGTGCTTGAAGTTTTTGTGCCTAATATTAGGGGTGGTGATGTAAGAACAAACACTGAGAATTTGGAAACCAAATGGATTATTTTACTGCATGCAACTGCTGGTAAAGGGTTAAATGAAAATGTTCCTTTGAAACCTGCCCTGAGGTCACGTGATTGTGTTGAAGTCTTTAGATCTGATGAAGTATCCTTTCGTGATGCGAAAGTGCTCATCTCTCCTGTTTTACTTTTGATTTTTATGCTTTTATGTGTTTTTTCAATATTTAACATTAAAGTGTTTGATACCATCCGCTTGAGCAGACTTATTTCTATTTTCTGGATTTATTTGTTTGGTCAGCTACAGCTCCCTTGTTTGGTTCTTTAAAGTACAATCATACACACTCTTCAAATCATGTTTAGATACCCGAGACAGGTTAAAAACTATAGGATTCAGATGGGACATACTGTCTGAATGAAGTGTGGCAGACCAAGCCCACAAGAGCTGTAAAACCATGACAGATTAAACTGGAAGAAGGAAATTCTCTTACGACATCTAACACACTACTTCTTGGCTGCAGGGAAGGATTGGTATTAAAAAGTGTTCTGCTTTTGGGGTGGGGATGGGGACTGAAGGCTGAGGGTAAAGTTTATTGCAGGCAGCACTTAATACATTCCCTAAGGTTGGTAGAACCGGAGGAATGCATGTAGCATGAGGTAAATCCATTTGCAGCATATCACAATTTCTCCTCAGTTTAAGGATAACATCCATTGCTCCCACAAAAATACATCATTCATCCTGGAACTAGTCTTAGAAAAGGAAAACTTATTAGAGTTGGAGAGCAAAACATTTGCTCTGAATCAGAGGGCCGGATTCAATAAAGTCTACACTAAGTGTACATGGTATGTATTTAATAAAAGTCTTATCACATTTTTTGTGCTTTCTAGTCACTCAGAAAGATTACATTAAGTGTACATGTAGTCTACACTTTGTGGTAACCTTTATGAATCCCTTTCAATATTTAAAGCTGCAAGAATATCAGTAGGAAAACTAAAATTACTAGGAAGAAGGTATGTGTTATGTCAGTGCTGTCTGTCCACTCAGAACAGTTTACACTTAGTGTAGGCTTTACTGAATCTGGCCCAGAGTCTTGGGCTTGAGAATAAGACAGAGAAAAAGCCCTGTCTCAGTCTCATAAGAATCCACTGATATGTTTTCCTCAGGAATATGGGGACCTAGTAAGTTTTCTGGTTTGGATTTTTGCTCTCCAGGATAAAAATCCTGCAATAAAATCCTAAGGTAAGATAATCATCTTTATGAACAGGCAAAATGTCTTTGGATGGGCATTGTCAAACCTTTTGTTTCTTTATTCTATGGATATCCTTGGAAGGAGACCAATTGAGAAATGACATTTTAACCATGGCAAGAGGTATATTTTCTAGGTCCTTCCAAGAACCCCATGGAGAAACTCCCGGACCCAAAGAAGATGGCTCTCCCATGTCCAGACTGGACAATGAAACAGCTGCAGAGGAAGTGTCTAAACTCTGGTCCATGGTGGTGGGAGGAATTACACCACAAAAACCTGGAAAGACCAGGCAGTGGTCTCAGAAACAACAAATGGCAACTGCAGAGTTACCAATCAGTGTCTGAGGCCCAAGGTGTAAAGGGCTCCTATTCTGTTGCTTTTTCTTTGTAGGTATAGCAAGGGAAGAAATAGCAGGACCAGTGTGCAATCTATGTTGCAGCCAAGGAAAAAGTCTGATTGCTGGTAAGCGTAAGCACTGCTGGAAAGAGTTGGTTGCAAAGTACAGTTGTGTAAAATCTTACCATAACAGTAGATGTCCTTTTCTTCAGTGTTGTAGTATCCATAACAAATGGGATCTTCTGTCAATGATAGCCCAATGTCCAGCCAGTATACCAAAGCCTTTAGTACTTACAGGCACCATATGTCACATGTATGCTCCCCACACAAGGATAGGGCCATAAAGGTAATGTATGGACGCACACACTCAGAGCTGAAAAGGCCCCAGGAGAAGCAGAATGTCCCTAGGGACAAGGAATAACATACGCATCCAGAAAGAGAAAAGAGAGAACCGTCCTTCACAGCAAAGAGACAAGAAGAACATGCTAGAGCAGATGGGGCAGGAGATAGGGAGTGAATAATGCAACGGTGACGAGAAGGACATCTACTGTTATGGTAAGATTTTACACAACTGTATTATGTCCTTCCCTATCACTGTTGCAGTATTCATAATAGAAGGGAGAGCACAAAGCTGAAGAGGAACCCTGGGAGGAGGATGGCACTGAAGAGCCCTTTAGAAACCCATGCAGGATAGCCCTGACAGAGCAAGTTCTAGCCTTAGAAATAACACCCAACTTATAATGCTTAGTGAAGGTATGCACAGAAGACCTAGTAGCAGCCTCAAGAATGGAATTGGTGTCCAGCCCTTGAAAAAAGCACCACAGGAAGCACCTTCTCTGGTAGAATGAGACTTTACTGATGAAGAAAGACATTTACCATGAAAAGAATAATAAAAAGAAATGGCTTTTGAAATCCAGGAAAAAATGGTCTGCTTAGAAACAGCTACATCCAAAGACCTGGGATGAAAGGGAATAAAAAGCTTCTCAGATTTGCAAAAACCTTTACTTTTTTCCAAATAATATCTGAGTTGTCAATGCAAATCCAAGGACTGAAGAACTTTCTCACTGGCAGATTGTAGAGAAGAACAAAGGGAAGACAAATGAATAGATTGATTAAGGAACAACTCATTGACCACCTTGGGCATAAAAGAAGGATTAATACAAAGAGACACCCTGTCTCTGTGGAAAACTAAGAAAGAAGAAACACCCATGAGAGCCTGAAGTTCAGACACCCTCTTAGCTGAAGTGATAGCCGAAAGAAGAACACTCTTACAAGTACAATGTTGTAAGGAAACAGAAGAAGCAGGCTCAAAATGAGCCTGATTCAATTTTTAAAGAACAAAACTGAAGTCCTACGAAGGAAGGAAGAATGGGATTCCTGAGAAACCTGGTGTGAAGGACACCTTTAAGAAATTGCTTGAATTCAAATCTAGGTAACAGAGGCAGAGTCAAGGGCAGACAAGCTGAAATTGCTTAAAGGTGGGCTTTAACTGAAGAACATGCCATCACAAGATAGAGCAGATCACACAAGTAAGAGAGAACCAGAGGAACCTCAACAGATAGAGGATCCTGATGGTGACAGAGGCAACAGAAACCCTCTTCCATTTGGACAAATATGATTTCCTGGTAGTGGGCTTCCTGGCCTCCTGCAGGACCTGAAGTATATCCTCAGAAAAGATGTGCCTAAAAGGGATCAAAACCCAAACACCCACAGCATCAATTGAAGAGTGAACAAATGAGGATGGACAAGAGACCCCAAGTGTTGTGTGAGAAGGTCCACCTGGTGAGGTAGCTTGTGGTAATTGCCCCTGGTCAAGTGAGAAAGAAGGGGGAATCAATGCTGTCTGGGGAAAAAAAGGAGTCACTAACAAGATTTTGGGAAAGTCCTGCCTGATCTTGTGCAAGACTCTCAAAAGCAGAGGAAGAGGGGGCATACAGAAACATCCCCTTCCAAGGAAATGAGAGGGTATCCACATTCCAAGACAGAGAACGTGGGACTCTGGAACACAATAGATGAAGTTTTCTATTCAGAGGGGAAGCAAAAAGATCTGCCAGAGGAATATACCACAAATGGACAATGTCCAGAAACACATCTCTGTGAAGTATCAATTCATGAGCTTGTGAGCTGGATCTGCTCAAACAGTTTGCCAGTAGATTGTGTTCTGAGGGAATGCAAACAGCCTGAAGAGTCGCTTGATACTGGACAGCTATGTGATGATGTGAAGTACTGTCAGCTATGCCTGGAGAAGTAGGGCAGTGGATGTGTAACCTATGCCAGAATAGCTAGTTGGAGTTTTGTAAGGAATTATATGTCATTTGTATATCAAACTGATTTGTACAGGTGCTTGTGTTAAAAATGTACCAACAGTGGGTCCTGCTGAACAGAAAAGAACTGCACCTGTATGTCAGACTGTATTGTAACTGTTGAAGTGAATGTATTGTAACAGAGGATACTGGAAGAGAAGAAGTTAATCTCAGTCCAACTAACTTTGAAAAATAGTCTGAAATTAAATCACCTGGTTTAGGCCCTAAAAACTGTATCTTACAGTTCTAACTGCAGTCAGAGACAAAATGTCTGTGAAAACCAGGACTAGGAATCCTACTGTATTGTCCTTAGAGATGAACTAACTACTACCTGGAAGGGTAGACATTTTTTAATTGGTTTTACAGCTTCCAGATGCTATAACACATCTTAAGAAAGCTCTGTGTGTGCATGGTAATACATATGTGCAATATTCTGGCTCAGTTTCTAGTAAAGGGAGTAGTGTGGGAACCAGAAGTCAAATGACCAGATGCATGTTATGTCATTCTGTAATCCAGCACTGAAATTATGTTTTAATACTGGATGAGATAGAAGTTTCAGGGCAGTCTGTTTTTGAAACCTGACAAAGAAGGATCACTCACCCACTTCATCTTACCTTGCATTAGTAAGTAGCCAGGGAACATTGCTTCTTTTAAATCAGTCAGGAAAATATAGTGATATTAGTTAAGTAATATTTTTCTGCAGCTGTGTGAATCTATCTGTGTTATTTTTAATATTTCCTGTCATTGAAACTCTGTTTATTGCAAATAGATATTGAGTATTTTCATTTTCTTTTATTATTTATTATTAAATATATTTAAACTTTTCATTGTGGCTGGTGTTTTAAAGAATATTTTAACCTTTGAGGGTACTTATATTTATCTGTTGACACCGTGGCCACTCCTGAAAGCCTTGCTGCATTTGTCAAACATTACTTGCACTAGCATTAATTTTACTCAGCAAAATTGGGTATCTTTGTGAGAGCCTTACAACGGCTGGCTTTGGAGTGTTCTGGTGGCAGTATCTACCTTAAAGTCTGAACAGAGGGGGCATGGCTAGTAAATCTATGCCAGCCTTTCCCAAGTGTGTGTGTGTGTGTGTGTGTGTGTGTGTGTGTGTGTGTGTGTGTGTGTGTGTGTGTGTGTGTGTGAAAATCAAACCTCAGTGTGTGTGTGTGTGTGTGTGTGTGTGTGTGTGTGTGTGTGTGTGTGTGTGTGTGTGGCTTGGAACACTCAGCTGAGGACTCAACTCTACAGCTGTGTCAGTGGGAAGTCTTATTTGGGGGCCTGGAGAGAGAGAGGGAAACCCATCCCCAGGATCAAGTGTGCACCCTGTGTGCTCTTAAGGGAAATTGTGCTTGGTGCAGACAGCTGCATCTGGAAATACTGTGCATATATATTTTTGTGCCAAATGAATGTCCCTCACCAGTGTCAGCGGAGAGGATTGAGGATCCTTGATTACTGGCCCAGTGGAGGGGCATCATAAGCTAGATTCCAGACCTGAATATCTAGCCTGCACAGAAGGTAGGACCTTATAGCCCCTTGCTTGTTGACATATCACATCACTGTAGTATTGTCTGTGAAAATTTGCAGGGCCTGGGATGAAAGAGGGAACGAAAAGTCTGAAAAGCTAAAAACAGAGCCCTCATCTCCTTTACACTGACGTGGTCCAACCTCTGATAAAGAGACACTGAACCTTGACAGAGCTGAAGGAAACTGCACCCAGTTTGAGGCTCCTGTAAAGAACTCTTGAGCTGAGGCTGGAGTAAGGAAAGGAAGCCCTGGGTTGAGAGAAAGTTAATGAATCAACCAGTAAAGTTTGAGCTTGAGAAAGGGGAGGACGAGAACTAGGAAGTCCAGGGGGGTGACAATGTTGAAACCACACTGACTTGTGGTACCACTATAGTATTTTCATATGCAGCCTGGCCAGAGGAAGCAAGGGAATAGTGAAAACCATAAAATCCGAGGAGCCTGAGAAAATCTCTGGCTGTGACTGCTTGCAGAGAAAGAAGAAACTGGAAAAAAAACAATGAGAGACAGGGCCTTAGGAGCAGGTAGAGATGCCAGCATGGGGATGGTCTGGATCCTGCAACCAAGGAAAACATGATCCTGAGAAGGAGTCAAAGCTGATTTTTGAAAGTTTATGGTGAACCCGAGAATCTGCAACAAGGTAATGGTAAACTGGAGATCCTGAAGCAGATCCTTGGGGGAAGAAGCATGAATGAGCAGATTGTCCAGATAAGGAAAAATCTGAACTCCTCTCATCCTGCAAAAATTAATGACGACGACAAGGCATTTGGTGAATACCCTTGGGGTAGCAGAGAATCAGAGGCCACAGAAGTTGCTGAAAAGGTATCCAGGAGGGCAGCCACAACAGAGGGAACAGCAGAAGGCTTGGGAGACTCCATTTGGAGGAGGTCACAATACCTCTTCTGGATATCAGAAACTAGAGAGCAATCCCACTTAAAGAATTCCATCATACGGGAAATAGTGTCCCAAAAACAGAGTTCCTCTAAAGGTGAGTCTGGACTAGTAGAATCTTCTTCCTCTGAACCATAGTCCAAGCGGGAAGGGATTTGAGAAGAGTATGCAAATCCTGATCCTCATCAGAGGAAACCTGCTCCCTAGGTCTTTCAAGAAGAGTAGAAGACCAGTGATGGACAGGGGCAAACTTCCCTTGAAAAGGCTTTAAAGCCATTAAAGTGGTAAACAACCCCTAAGTAAAATCCTGTCATTCTCATTACAGAGCCTTAACTGAAGGGGATATATGTTTGGTTTTCTGTTTCTTTTTTCTGTGGGACATCCGCACAAAACACCATAGGAGGGTCAAACACTTGGCGACATTCAATACATGTAGTAGGGATCTACTCCATCACTAACATCTGCGGAATCTCCCACAGACTCTCGGATATAGTCAGCTGTGGTTCTCCCTCAATGTCTGGAGCAGATGTTTGTAAAGCCTCCAAGGATGTGCGAGAAGTTATATCTATGCCAGTGCCTCTGATGGGGTCGCAGCAAAGGAATCTGAAGCAACGACTGGACAATCCTCTGGACTTTCACTAGTCTCGAGATAGATGTCTGGGGAGGCTACACAGCATCCATATAAGACCTAAGTTTTTTGGCCTTTTCTTGGCTGACAGCTGACCCTCAAGAAGTGAAGATTCTGCCATAACACCTTGAGCCAACAGCTTAAGACCCCAATTTTCCAAGGTAGACAGATAAGGAGGAACAATGACTATGTAGGGTCTTGGGGACAAAAGCTTGTCAGATAGAACAGTGCATATCATTGTGGGAAGTATCCAAACAGAAGAAATACTGGTCATGACCGTCTTTAAGGGGAATCTGCCTCCCACACTGACATCTTCCCTTTCTAGATGACATGAAACCAACTAATACTAAATAAAAAAAAAAAAAAAAAAGGATAAACCCCAATGGGGCTCTTATCTGAAAAAATGGCTGAGTAACCAGCCCAGAAGAAAGGCATTCAGACCAATGATGCAAGGATGTCATTCAAACTGGCGGGCAAAGAAGTTCTGAGTGTGTGCGTCCATACATCACGTTTATGCCCTATACCTTGCATGGGAACTGTACATGTGAAGTACAGCACCTGTAAGTACTAAAGGCATTAGTATACTGGTCAGACGTTGGGCTAACCTTGGCAGGATATCGCTTCTGTTATGTATACTGCAACAGTACTCTGCAAGGGCATTTTATGTTGTCAGACAAGTATTCATAAGCCACAAACAAACACTTCCCATACAGTCCTTCAAAATTCAAAAGTAAAAGCACAATCACGTCACAAAAACCTTGTCAGAACTTTAGGTCTCTTTCTCAGAAAGTGCACTGAGAGAAAACAAGAAATAAAGGTAAGCTGTCATGAAGTGTACACAAGCATCAAACATTAAATAAATTTCTTGCCCTGAAATACACTTCCCGATGCTTAAATGTAATGCCTTCAAGCAAAATGTCTCAAGCAGTAAAATAATGAAGATAAGTTGTCATGAAGTGTACACAACAACCAAAACATTCAGTGTTTGGAGTACATAAAAAACATTTCCCAGTCTTTAAAACCTTACACTTCAGTTAAAATGTCTCAAAAGCAGTACATTTTCTCACAAAACAGCCTATGTATTCCATAAGCCCCATTCTAAAAATAGCCGTTTCTGTCAAGAGACTTCTGATATTAATAAAACTGCCAGTATTCTTCAGAAAAGAAAAAAAAATACATCAAAATATTTAAAAGGCAATATTTTCTGTGGCAACTTATCTGCCAGAAATGAAGCCTGTAGCCAACTGCTGCTCCTGTGAAGTTTCAGAGCTGATTTCGTTTGAGGCAGCAAAAAAGTACTGAAGTGGTTTACACAGGAAACTGCTATGGCTAGGCTTGTATAGGCCCTAGGGCCGATAGCCTAGTACTGACCTATGAACTATGACTGTTGATCTCTCTTCAAGGGGCTAGCCAGTTAGCAGTCAGACTGTAGGTAAAGGTGGCAGCCAGAGCAGTTTGAAGACTGATCATTTGTTGTAGCTGTGCAGGAAACAACCCAAATAACAAAAGGCTACTACAGCAGTGCGAATGATGAGCATCACTATAAATGAATGCATAATTCACAGCTGAAGATTAGGGTAGTATATAGTTCTGCTTTGTGCAGTGGATGCAGTAAAGAATTTATAAACATGCCATCCATAATGCACCTCCCCCAAAAAATCATACTATGAAAGACCATAATATGGGTTAAAGAATCTTATTCTATCCTCTCAGTAAATAAACAGGTCATGTGACAGCACTGAAAAAAATAGCACATAATTTGTCTCCAAACAGTGGCTTTATGTCAGTACACAGCTCCTCTTGCACATCGTAAAGACTGGCTTTTAATTATAGTGTTGCTTTGCATCAAGATGCGGCTTGACAGTTTGGAAGACTTGGTTTATAATGCAGTACTGTGACAAGCCACTGTATTGCATTATGGTAGCCAGTCAAACACAGTCCATTACCCCAGTGCTGCTATATCAGCACCCTCTGTGCAATAGGGGTACATTCATACAAATGTCAATATGCAGTACTAGCAAGTGTCAGTACTATAACATGGCAGTCAGTCCACTGAATTCCGTTAATTTAAGCCTTCCTCCATATCATCCAGATAACTTTTTTTTCATATTTTTACACAGTTTGTCTTACTTTTCAGGTCTTCCCTGCATGCAGAATGTCTCATAGTATATACTGTAATAAGTGTGGGTGAACCAACACAGAAGACATGGGGTTCTAGATGCTCTGAGATTGCATTTTAGAGTTTTTGTTCTCAACCTTTTGATCCAGTGATGGCCTGAACAAAATTCATGATAAGGAAAGAAATTCACTTTTTTTTTCTTTAAAGGAAGAAGTAAATTGTGTACGAGGCTTAATGCTCAAAGCTGACAAAACAGTAGATCACAGTAAATTACCTGGGTGGAATAAAGGAAGGACAAGCCTGAGAATGGTAGAAGGAACAATTGATCCAATTTCCTACACTGTTTCATCCTGTGAGGGTAGAATCTAAGTTGGTGATGGATATCCAATGGTTTACTATCATAATTTGGAAATGCACTTGGTAGAATAGCATAGCATGAAAAAAAAAGAAGTTATGTCTTACCATAACGTTCCACCTGTGTTATAGAGCTTTATTCATTCATTATTTTTAGGACTTCGGTTCCGTCATCAGAACTGACATGGCCGGTACCAAGCTCGCGCCAGACAAAAACTGTCAGCTAAGACATACCCACAATGCCCCTCTCATAGTCTCTTCAGATCGAGTTTGCCTGCCATTATAGTATAGAAAGAGCAATAATAGTGATAGTAGGAGGCTCTATCTTAGCAGGTACCTTAACTAATAAGGAAATCCTAAAGTCCACCAAGAGTCCAGGCAGGGGGAAGGAGGGCAGGAAGTAAGGAATGAATAAAAATCTACAACAAAGATGGAACATTATGGTAAGACATAACTTCTTTATCTGATGTTGTAAATCTTTATTCATTCCTTACTGTTAGGACCAAGTCCCCAGCTACTTGAGTCCTGTGTGGCCCTAAGGAAGGCCATTCCTGAGCACCACAGAACCAAAAGATGCTTGTCCCCTGGAGGCCAAATCCAATTTGTAATGAGTAACAAAGGTATGAGGTCTTGCCCAAGTGGCTGCTGTGCAGATATCATCTATGGAGGCTCAGGAATGAAAGACCACTGAGGTAGCCATCAATCTAGTAGAGTGAGCTTTTATTTTGGAAGGTAAAGACACTTTGTTATGATGGTAGATGAAAATAATGGCGTTTCTGAGCCTAGAAGATAAAGTCATTTTGGAAACAGGCTTACTCATTCTGGGTTCTGCAAAGGCCACAAAAGATCCATTTTTCTGAAAGATTTAGTTCTGTCCAAGTAGAAACTAACTTGCCTATGAACATCAAGAAGGTATTCCCCTCTATTTGAATGGTGGGAAAAGAAAACCAGTAGGTCAATAGAATGATTAATGAAAAAAACAGAAATGACCCTGGGCAAAAAGGAGGGGTCAGTATGTAGAGACACTCTTTCCCTATGAAAAATCAAGTAATGTCTCTTGACACTCAAGGCCTGCAACTCAAATACTCCTCGCTGAAGTAAGGGCTACTAGAAGTAGAGTTTTCCAAGACAAAAGAAGGCTCAAATGGAGGACTAATTAAAGACTGAAGCACCAACATCAAGTCTCATGGTTCTATAGGAGGCTTGATACGAGGTTTAATATGTAATACTCCTTTCATGAAGGTTTTGCACAGTCGGTGTGACATGACATAGATGAACTGTCAATTCCATTGTGAAAGTTTGCAATAGCTGCTAAATGCATGGTAATTGTCGATGCTGAAACTCCTGTGTGCAACAGGGTAGTGAGGTATTGAAGGATCTTCTGAATAGGCATGGAAAAGGGGTTTATGTTATGTTCTTTGGCCCATCTAGAGAACCTAGTCCACTTACTGGAATAAATTTTTCTGGTGGAAGGCTTGTGCAAAGCCAGAAGAATCTCGCAAACAAGGGATGAAATATCAGGTAGCCTGGCAATCATTGGAAGTGGAGAAACCAAGCTGTGAGCTTGAGGCTGTGGAGATTGGGGTGAATCAGTCCCCGAGAGTGAGACAGCAGACCTTGGGACTGATTCAGGATCCATGGGCTGTGAATCAGGTGAGGCCATAGGAATGGGAACCAGACTTGATGGGGCCAATAAGGGGCAATGAGGATCACTTTGCTTTTCAACCTTTAAGCTTTCTGTAGAAATTTCGGGATGAGGGGAAATAGGGGAAAGGCATACAGTAGACCCAGGGGCCAATCATGTGTCAGAGCATCCCTCGGTGACTCCCCCTGAGCAGGTATCACAGGAAAATAGCTCCTGCATTTGTTGTTTAGGGGTGAAGCAAACTGGTCGCAGCAAGGCCTGTCCCAATTGAGGGACCACACGTGAGGCATCAAAATGTTCCTCCTCAGATTGTCTGCAATAAGATTGGAACTCCCAGGAATGTGCACTGCTATGAGAAAGTGGTTGGAAGCCATCGCCCAATGCCAAATTCTCATGGCTTCCCGACACAGGGGGTAAGACCTGCTTCTGCCTTGTTTGTTGATGTATCAGATGACTGACATGGTGTCCGAATGAATTGCAATGGTCCTGGAAGGAAGGAATGTATGGAACGCTTGCATCACTAAGAGAACTGCCCTCAATTCAAGGACATTTATGTGCAAATTGGCCTCCATGGGGGACCAGGTGCCTTGGACCATCTTTCTATGGAAATGCCCCCCACACACACTTTAACAAGGAAGCATCAGTGGTCACCGTGGCCCTGGGCTGGGGAAGACAGAACGGTCGACACTAAAGATTTGTTTCTGGCTTCATCTACCAAGCGTATCATGTGGTTGAGTGGATGGATTAAGATTGACCATTGTGATGAAAGGAGTCACTTTAATAGTATCATGTGCAACCTCGCCAGTGGTACTAAGGTAATGGTTGGTACCACACAGCCCAACAGTTGTAGTACAAGGCATGCTGGTACAAATGTCTGCAGGAGGAGGACTTGAATCTGGTTTCTTATTTTTGAAAGCCTGTGGGGAGGAAGGGAAGCTTGGCAGGATGCTGTGTCGAAGATCACCCCAATGAATTCCAGTGCTCTTGTTGGAGACATGTGTGATTTGTCCGTGTTGATCGTGATACCTAGGTGAAGAGCAAGGCCTTCAGTGTAAGAGAGACTGAGAAGATTCCTGGTCGTGGCAGTAAGGAGCCAGTCATCTAGATATGGAAACACCTGGAATCCTTGTAGTCAGAGATGAGCTACTACGACTGCCATACATTTGATGAACACTCTGGGGGCTGTCGAGAGACCAAAGGGCAGTACCCTGAAATGATAATGATTAGCTCCCTGCCAGAAGTGGAGAAATCTCTGAAAGCTTGTCCATCTTTCTGTTGTAATACGTGTCCTGGAGGTCTATAGAGCACATCCAGTTGTCCTTTCCCAGAAAGGGGAGAATGGACTGTACCGTGACCATCGGAATTTTTGAGGTTTGATGAATTTGTTTAGTAACCTGAGATCCAGGCTTGGTCTCCAGTCCCCTGTCTTCTTTGGCACTAAAAAGAACCTCGAGTAAAAGCCGGATCCTCTTTTATTTTATTTTTTATTTTATTTTACATTTGATGACCGGGAAAGTCTGACTGGACACAGGTCCATTTTCAGAGGAGGCCAGGGGAGAAAAGCTCCACTTAAAACAATGTTAATAAATACATTTTATAAAAATACAACACTGTATTCTTAATGCATACAAATATTATATAAGAACATATTTAACATTTCTTGACAGACATATGCAAAAATACATCACCGTATACTTAAGGCATACAAATAGTATATACAAACATATTTAACATTTCTTCATAGACATATAAGTCAGTACCATCAGAATAAGACATTGTTAGGTAAGAATAAGTATTCAGAGGTTAGGCAGTACTAGGTGATCTTTGGCAGAATCCTTGCATCACTGCAATGTAGTGGAAGAGCCTGAGGAGTCATTTGGGCACAGCCAATTATTAGAATAGTGGGTTTTGAGTAGTTTCTTAAATTGTGGAGCAGAACTTGTAGAAATTATGTGATTTGGAAATGAGTTCCAGATTTTTGTTATTGTACAGGTAAAGAGAGTTTTACCTGCTTCATTCTTATGTTTGATGACATTTATGAGATTTCGGTCTGTTGATCTTAAGGCTCGGGTGGTGGTGTAGGGTCGTATTAGATCTTGTAGTATGGGGGTATTGTCAGGGAGGTAGTACAGTTTGTGGGCTGTGGAGAGTTGAGTAGTAAGTAGTAGTTGGGGAAACTCAAGCCAGTTGAGCTGTTTCAGGGCTCTGTTAGAGGCACCTGTAGCAAACTTGGCAATCTTATTATAGCAAGATGCCATTTTGTTTTGTTTGCTGTGGCGAAGATTAGTCAAGATTGGGGAGGCATACAGCAGGGTGGATAATAGGTGAGTTTGGTCTCTTTGGTCTGGTGGGACTGGTTGGGTGATTTTTGTTCTTAGCAGCTTTTCGATTTCTAAGGCTGCAGCCTCCCTCTGTCTAGGTGGGACATCAGGGATTCGTATTATAGGTCTAGGAGTGAGGTCGAATGGGATATGATAGCCTCTGGATATTATTCTCTGCACCACACATCTGTTATGAGTTGCCAGGCCTGTAGGTGCAGAGAAAATCGACCCCCGACTGCTTCCAGAGGAAAGCAATTGGGCTGCTGTTCAGGACCTCTGGAAGGGTCGGCCAGAGAAGGAATCTCTAGTGCCCTGGTTGCGTGGAACCCCCTCTGCCCCAAAAGGGGTGTCTTCCGGATGAGTTGCCCTCTCTGCCCCGGGAGGACTGCTCATCACGAGTGCCAGGAAAAGATCCTTGGGACTTCTTGAACCACAATTTCCCTTCCCTCTAATTCCTGGAGTAGGATCTCTGGGGGGGGGGGGTGGTGGAAAAATGTATGCCCACAGCAGACAAGATCTTTCTGTCCCTCTCACTATGTGAAAGTGTGTCTCTTACTATGGGGCCAAAAAGGGAAGATTCGTCAACAGGTGAGTTGACAAAGGAAGATTTAAAGGGGTCCGTGAAGTCACACAAATGCATCCAAGCATGCCGTCTCATGACGATGCGGCTGCTTGAGCTGCCCCCTCTGTAGTGTGAGAAATCAAGCGCATTGAGGAGTTTGATATGGATTCCAAGGTAGCTAGCTGAGAGGCAACAGTATCACACACCTCCTCAGGCAGTACCTCCACCAAAGAGGCAGACATTTCTCAAATTAGGTCTCTTTGGAGGTAAGTAAAGTGTGCCAGGTAATTCAGCGACCAAATAGCAAAGGTCTCCAAAGCATAGGTCCACTTCATCAGTCCGTCCATAGTCCGAGACTCCCTGTTCAGGGGATGAACAGTGGAACTATCTTCCGCCAGTTCCCTCTTGCGACCATTGAATCAACTACCAGCTGTTTGGACCAGTTGGGTTGGTCTTCAGGAGTAGATAACATTTTATCTGGCCTCTGGGGAACAGGTTCTATGTTGTTCGGGGCCTTCCAGGCACACTGCACAATAAGTCTAATGAGCTCATCCGCAGGTGGGGTCACCCAGGAAGTAGATGGTTGAGCACGGAAAGCCTGCAAGAACACCGATTCATCCGAAGAAGGGTTGGAGGGCTTCCAGTCTCCCCTCTGCTTGAGGATCTCAAGAATGTCTCCAAATGAGATGTCTCCTGAGGGAGACTGTGGGGACCCTTCTCCCTCATCGCAGTTGGTGTCTTCATCGATGGATTCCTCAGGGCAATCAAGATGCTTCCTCTTGCAAAGTTTCGTCTGGGATGGCTCCCCAGTGAGGTCTTCTGAGGAGGACTCTGGAGAAAGGGTTCCCTTGAAGGGCAGGACTTGCAGCTCCCGTGCTTGATGTTCCAGAGTAGGAGGGTGGGACAGCTGCATGCTGGGGGGGGGGGGGTTCTGGTTCCGATGCCCAGTATGTCAACTCCGAGCCTACGGAATCAAGGACCCTCCCCATCACCTGGAAAGCAGCCTCACCTGAGGAGGGATGGGAGCCCGGAACCAAGAAGGACGACCTCGGAATCAGGGTCACACCCTGCCCCGAGGAGCCCACCCCAGGTGAGGAGCTCTGAGAGGACCGGCAGCTGCTGGGACAGCCGTGGCCATAGAAGGCGCCACAGAAAAAATCGGCACTGAACTAGATGCCACGGTGCCGACAGCCCAATCACTGCTCCAAGAGTGCACCAGTTCCAAAGGAGCCATGGCACCAAGAGTTATCAATGCTGACAGGGAAGCCTCCGCTGTTGGAGCAGAGACAGTATGCACCGGGATGGCCATCGGTACCGAAGTCTCTGAAACCTGGGTGGAGGTCGGAGGAGATAGACAAGAGAATAAGCCATGACAGCTTTCATTCCAAGAGGGAGGGAAGAACTGGTCTGGATGGTTAATCCTCTAGCTGCCAGAAGCTGGTCCACAGCCTTCACTACAGCCTGCTCCGAAAGACTCCTTGTGGATCTGAAGGAAGCTGCTGATGGAGAGTCTGGTCTCTCAAGAAAAGGACTAAATTGTTGTCATAAGATGGAGAATACCTAGTTCTGGGAAGGTGCTCGACCTTTGGAACTGAAGGTGTCAGTACAAGTGGTGCCGTGTAAGACCTCAGCACTGTGGCTGGGGATGGTGCCAATGCAGGTACAGTGGTCGGAGCCTGTGTCATAAACAAGGTTAGCACCGTGGGGGATGGTGCTGAGGCCGGTACAGTGGAAGGAGTCTGAGTCAGAATCAAGGGTGGCACTGAGGGAGAAGACAGGGACCCTGGTGTCAAAGCTGTCTGCGTTGATGGCGTGAGAGAAGCCCGGTGTCGACTCGGTTCTGAGGAGGATGGGGATGTTGGAACTGAAAGACTCCATTTCTCCTTAAGATTTTTAACGTCCTTATGCTTAGGAGACCTCTGTCCCAGAAAGAGCCTCCGGGAAGGGTGATTTCAGCATACCCTTTAAAATAAGCTTGTTCTTGCATTCAGCCAACATACGGTTGCTGAAGCTAGAACAAATGTCACAAGAAACATTAAGGTGGTCAGCGCCCAAACAGTAAACACACCAGACGTGGCTGTCAGAATTGGGCATCTTATGCCCGCACTTATCACACTGCTTGAACCCAAGCTTGGCCTTATCTGCCATTATAACACACTAGTACTACCACACAACAAACTATATCTAGCAACAAGAGATAGGATAGTGAAAGAAAGCACTTTTTTTTTGTACAGATAGCAGGAAGAAAGTATCAACAATGGTACTAAGAAATACCAAAAAGGTAAGAGGAGGGCCTATTAAGGTAGGGAAGTTGGAGTAGTACCAATGATGGTATGAAAGAACTACCAAGGTAGTGGGTAGGGTTTAGTCAGGAAAAGAAGAGGGTAGAGGTGAGAAATAACTGTAGATGTTAAAAACTGTCTAACAAACACTAAAGACCCGAAAAACCCCCAAAAAAGCTACACATAACTGAAAGAAGGCTTGGCACGTCTGATGAGGAATGCGGCAAACGAGATCTGCAGAGATTATGAGAGGGGCATTATGGGTAGGTCTTAGCTGAGAGTTTTTGGCTGGCGCAAGCTTGGTACCAGCCATGTCGGTTCCGAGGACGGAACCGAAGTCCGAACAGTAATGAATGAATAAAATTTACAACATCAGATGTACAGTTCAAAGTGGAATAAAATCAAAACCAACCATGCCGAAGCTTGAATATTGATGCCTGGATGGCAAATGCAGTTCAATGGGCACATTTTCAAAACAGCAAATACCGAAGACTCGGCTTTAACATGGTTTGAGATTGGGACAGAAAAACGTTTTCAATTTCGCTGTTATTTTTTGATGTCATGATGAACTGACTGAGTGTGTTTCCAAATTGTGACAGTAAACCATATCCAACATGTGTAGAATGTATTCTCCTTTGTTTGAAAATGTGGGGAAAAAAACACTGGTAGGTCAATTGATTACTTTAACTTTGAATCAGATACCACCTTAGGCAGAAAAGATGCATTAGTTCTTAAGGAAACTCCATCTTTGTGAAAAACTAGGTAGGGGGTTTACAGGAAAGGACCTGTAACTCAGAAATCCATTTGGTGGCTGTAACAGCCACAAGAAAAAAATTGTCTTCCAGGTGAGAAACTTCAAGTCCACTGTTGCTGCTGGTTCAAAAGGGGAACGAGTTAAAGCCTGGAGGGAAACAGTGATATCTCATGGAAGCACTGTGTTTGCAATTGGAGATGTAGAAGGAATGCTCCCCTCAGAAAGGGTTTGGTCATTTTTTGAGATGCTATGGTGGTGTCATTCTGACCTATGTTGAAATTAGAAATTGCAGTAATTTATACCTTAATAGTGGAGAAACTAGAACCACTGTGGACAAGTTTAGACAGAAACTTTAATATTAAATGGGGGCTAAAAAAGTATCTTTGTCTTTTGACACAGCCCAGGAAGAAAATCTTTTCCATTTGCTCTGGTAAACAATTTTTGTGGGTAGTTTTTGAGAAGCTGAGTTAACCTGAACAATCAAAGATGGGAACCTGGCATCTCTGGTTACAGTCAAAACTGGTCAAACCAAGCAGTTAGTTTCATGGACTTTGGGTCCAGAGGAGACATTCCAGCTGGTTGAGCCAAAAGGTTTGTCTATTGATCCAACATCCAGGGTACATGTGATAGTAGAGGCCACAAGAAAGAGAAATATGTTTGATAGGGCCAGAAATGAGCAATGAGGATCACTCCAGTCTTGCACCTTCATGCTTTCCTGATAAACTTGTTCATTACAGGCAACAGGGGAAATGCATAAAGGAGACCATTTGTAGACTACAGTGCCCCTCAGTGACTGTCCTTGTGGGGTAATCAGGGTAAAGTAATTGCTGCATTTGTTGTTCAGGTAAGATGCAAAGAGGTCACACAGCAAGGTTGGCCCCAGCAGCTGAAAATTAAAGGTGCCACTGTTGGACCACTTGTGAGGCATTAAGCTGGTTCTGCTCAGTTTGTCCACCAATAAATTGGATATTCTCAGATGTGTGCTGCTATCAGAAGTCGGTTTGAAGACATCACCCACTGCCATACTCTCAAGAGCTTCCCAACAAAGAGGGTAGGATTGGGTTCCTTCCTGTTTGTTGATGTACCAACTACTGTCATGCTGTCTGTCTGAATGTAAATCACAACCCTGGGGGTGAAGTCCTGAAAGGCCTTTAATGCCAGTAAGACTGCCCTTATCTACAAGACACTGATGCGAAGATTGGCCTCTAGATATGTCCAAGAATCTTGGACAAACCTCCCTTTGAAAAGCCACATCCAAATGAGAAGGAAGGCATCCGTAGTTACAACAGCCTGTGGCTGACCCAAGTAAAAGGTCCAACCTACCATCAAAAATACAGACTTTATCCACCAATTTATATGATCCTTGCATATTTGAGTAAAGTGAATTATGGTGTGTAATGAATGAATGTTTTGTGACCACTAAACAGAAAGAGTCCAGTGGAGTACTCTCATGGAATCTGACTAGTACAACCAGCATAACTGCAGAGGCCAATAGACCTAACAGTTGAAAAATTAGTCTTGCTGAGGGGAGAGCACTCTGACATTCTGCAATTTGTGAAGATGTGTCTCTGAGGGATCCCTGAAAGACAAGGGGGGAGATCCCAAGATAGCCTGCAGCCTTTCTGAATTATTCTGAGAGGCAATTAGTCTAATATTATTGATCACCAAAGTGACAGAGACTGAAATAGTTTCCTTGAAAGCCAAGAGACAGGATGGCCAAGGTTGTGGGGAGGTGGGTACTAATCATAAGTTTGAAGGCTTGTCAGCAAAGGATCTTTTAGGTCCAATGAAATATGATTTAGGCTTATCCTGCAGTGTCCTTTTAGAGAACTGCTTACCTTTCTGCTAAGATTTTTGGTCTTTGTGAAATAAATGCCCAGTTTTAGAATAGCAATTTCTTTGGAATTTTGACACAGTGGAGAGAAAAAGCTCTTTAAGATCTTGCATGATTTTTTGCTCACTTACAAGTTTTTTGAAAATTTTAGCAGATGCTAAATGAAAAAAGAAAGTATTTGTCCAAACTGACATCCAGCAACTTAAGACCTGACACCATCGGGCAAGCATTGTAATCTTAGCCAAGAGTACCTTATTAAAAGAGACATATTTGCTGCAGCCCTACATGACGCATCAGCAACAGCATCACAACCAAACTTTATTGAATGTCTTGCAACCTGAGTAGCAGCGTTAAAGGAATACAATAAACAGGATTTATTATCTGAGTCAGAAATGTCTGAAATTAATTTGTTCATGTTATCAAACAGACAAAAGATACCTGGTCATTTGGATTTCGTAGTTAATGACACAGAAATAAAATGTACCATAAGTATACACTTTCTTTCTGTACCTGCCCACAGCCCTATTATCCTCATCATTAGGCAAGGTATTAGCAGAATGTAAGACTTCAGTTGTTTTATCAGACTCAATGGAAATCACAACAGAGTTTTTGTAGAGAGATTTGAGAGTCTGAGGCTTTGTAAAACCAATCAGGTTTCTTAGGAGCAGGTGACTATGACTCAGAAGTCACGCAAGTTGTCAAGTAAGTATCCTGCAAAGCACTCAGCACAGGAGGGATGCCGGATGACTCAGTGGCATCCATGTTTAACAAGTCATAGTACTGCTTTTGTGCTTCAGAGATTTGCTTTCCTTCCCAGTGGAAATGCATCATCATCTTTAAAACAGTGTCACCAAAAATAATTTCTCTAAAAGAAAGTCAGTGAAAGTGTACCCTTATCCTCTGACTCAAGTAGGCAAGTGGATCTGTGAGGAATAAGCCAAAGATTCCACATCCAAATCTAAACAGTACTTTTTCTCCTCTGAAAACATATCTTTTTTTCCTTTTTTGAGACGGAGGAGGAGGAGTGCAAAGAAACTGAGGAGGCTTCAGTGACATGAGAGCTTTCAAAAAGCCCTTGAGAACAACATATCAGTCCTGATGTGGATCCACTGGAGAATGGGCAACAGGAAGGGAGGGAGGTACGTTTTATTTTTAGCTTCCACTTTTTTGCAGTGTCAACAGAATTGATGAGAGGAGGAGCACATTCCTGACAGACCTCTATAAGGTACCCGGGACTTCCTCTCGAACAAGGGTTGGCAGAGTGCCATCTGGTCCTTAAGAAATCACCAGCCAAAGTTCTCCTTTCAAGGCCTTGATGGTCATCTGACTGGTTGGATTGGATGTGCTTACAAGCTGCTCCTTGTCAGCCTCTGGAGGAGTGATGACAGCAAGAGGAGAGACAGAAATTCAGTGGTCTGCAGGTTCACCATATGCCTCGACAAAGACATCTGGCTCCAACTAGACAAGAAAAACCTCTGAAGGTTTAGATTTATTAATTTTCTTTTGCGGCTGATAGGGGTAATCTGAAAGAGATGACTCAGAGGTTATACTACCTCATACAAGCTCCTTAAGTCTCTGGTTCCATAAATTAACTTTCAGAGATGCTAAGCAATTTCTGACTGTCTTGGGAGCAACTGGAGCACTCCCTATACTTACGATTAGGACCTAGGCAGAATAAGCACTTAGAATGCTATCCATGAAGGGTAATCTGCCTACTGCAGTCTCATTTACCTCTCTTTGCTGACATGATAATATGACAAAACTAGTCAAAAGTTAGTGAAATTGGGATACTTATTTGCCTGCAATGACTGGAAATGGCACAGGCAGTAGAGTTGACAGACTGAACTGATAGATGTCATCTTTTGTCCTGGATGGCACAGTGAAAGTTCTGAGGAACTTCCTGCTCATATGATCCTTATGGACATGCTCTCATGTACTGGTCATACATCAGTCATATGGTGCGAGAAGTAGCTCAAGCTTTGGCATATTGGCCAGATGTATGGTATCCTTGGCAGGATTCTTCCCAGTAGTGAGCAATACTACAACAGTGATCAAATGAAGGACATCTCAGACAGCCAAGTACTTCACTCTTGTAGCACCGTGACAATAATCAGTTACTGTCACACACATCCTTCTCAGACCTCTAAAGCCAGCCACCTACTGTGTACATTGCTGATGTTGACCATGATGAAAAGTAAAATAAATTATGGCATACTTGCTACCCTTAATTACTGCAACCCCCCCCCCACACACACACACACACACACATACAAGCATAAGCCACAGCAATGAATTTTACACCAAATTTGGCATAAATAACACTTTGTGTGACAATAACCTTGAGTTACCAGATCACCGACAATCTAACAATGTTTAAACATCAGCAGAAGTAAGGCACTTTTATCCAAATGTGGTCTCTGCACCTATCAATCACAGCTGCTTTACTGACTGTACACCTCACAGTCTGACTGTGACAAAAAATAGCCATATTAAAGTATAGTGGTGCAGAGTCAAACTGCAAATAGACTACTGAAAAACAACAAAAAATAGGCAGGCAACAGTAATTCTTAAACTTTTATGGTTAGCGCTTTCGTCAAGTATTCTTATACTCAACTTCATCAGACATTAGTTTAAAGAATGGTAGCCATATTTAAAACCAGATTCATAGTCACATGTTCAGTCACCTCACATGACACCATGTCACCTGACACAATTCTCATTTCTATAACACATGTACCTAAATGTTGTATAAATTGTGTAAAAAATGTATATACACTTTCCTATTGACGTAATACTCAAATTCATATGTACTTATACAAAGAATACATGAATATACATAAATACATACAAAAATACATAATAAACTAACATATAAACTTTAACAAAGCCTCCTAAACCAGATTAAAAAGAAGTTATGTCTTACCATAATGTTCCATCCGAGTTGTCCATCTTCATTTTTCATCAATGTGTAGGTTCGGTTCCGATACCTCGGAATTGACTCGGCTGCTTCTGTAGCTCATGGATCCCAAAAACTCTTGATCACATCCCTTACTCATAATGCTTAGGGTAGATTACGTCAGATAGAGTTTGCTCATAAGTGAAAGAAAGTAAAAATACCTGAAAGAGACCATATCTGAAGTAATAATCAATTTCAAAGGGAAACCTATAACCTCTTCTTATAAACAAAGAAAATGCAGTCTGTAATCCACTAGGCTAGAGTTACTTTGCTCACAGATTGTCCTAATTTATTTGTGGAAAATGGAAATAAATAGCTGGCTAGATTTTCTGATACCTTTGGTCCTGCCAAGGTAGAATCCTAGTTGCTTGTGAACCTCTAACAAGTGTAATAAGTACTCACCCTTGTTAGAGTAATTCGGAAGAAATACTGGAAGACTGATGCACTGATTAAGGTTGGTTTCCAAAACTACCTTAGGTAGAAAAGATGGGTTTGTTCTCAGAGAAACCTATCCTTATGAAAAATCAAAAACGGTGGCCTAGACAAAAGCACTTGAATTTCCAAAATTTGTCTAGCTGAAGTGATGGCTACCAAAAAGATCATTTTCCAGGATAAAAACTTTAGATCACACCTAGAGGCTGGTTCAAAGCAGGATTGTGTCAGAGCTCGCAGACACAGAGTGAAGTCCCACAGAGGTGTGGGATCCTTGTAAAGGGGTTAAAGGAAGAGAGCACCTTTCAAAAAGGCTTTACAAAGCCTATGACAGGCCACTGATGATCCATGGAAGCCATTGTGAAAATTAGAAATGGCTGTTAGTTGAACTTTAACAGCAGAAGTGGAAGTGCCTTCATTGAAGATGGAAGCTAGGAAATTAATTTTGTGTATTGGTGCTGAGAAAGGGTCAATATCCAATGAGCAAATCTTTTCCATTTACTTGTATAAAGTTTACGTACATGTAGATGGTTTGTGACATGATAAAAGTATGCAACCGACTGGGGAAGAGAGCATATCATGCCTGGCCCTAATGGAATTGGAGAAACCAAGCTATCAGCTTGAGGGTTGTAATGTCTGGGTGACTGATGCCTGTCAGGTAAGACAGGGGGTCCGAAGTTGGATCTAGAATCCAAGGTTGTTGTATCAGATGAGGCCAAAGGAAGGGGAACCAAATTTTCTGAGGCCAAAAGAGGGCAAGGAGGATGACTTTGCTCTTCAGCTTGGCTGCTTTCTGTAGAAATTTGGGAATTAGTGGGGTGAGAGGAAAGGCATAAAGGAGACTGGGTGGCCAATTGTGAAAAAGAGCGTCCTTTGGTAATTCCCCCTCTGGGGGATGAGGGAAAAGTAGCTACTGCTATACAATAGTTCAGAGGGGAGGCAAAAAGGTCACAGCAAGGCTGGCCCTATGTGAAGAATATCCTTTCCGAAACTTCTGGATTGAGGAACCACTTGTGAGGCAGAAGAATGCATTTGCTCAATTTATCTGCTATCACATTAGACTTCCCTGGAATATGCATTGCAATCAGAAAGCAGTTAGATGAGATCACCCACTGCCATACTTTGAAGGCTTCTCGGCATAAGGGGTAAGATCTGGTTCCCCCTTGTTTGTTGATGTACCAGACCAATGACATGTTGTCTGTCTGAATCACAATCATCCCTAGATGAAGAGAGTCCTGGAATGCTTGCAATGCTAATAGCACTGCTCTCATCTCTAGAACATTTATGCGCAGAGTGGCCTTCACTAGGGGACCACATGCCTTGGACTCTTTCCCTGGGAATACCTCCCAGCTAGAAAGCATCCGTGGTCACTGTGGCTTTGGGTTGAGGGGAAATTAATGGGTGCCCTTGTAAGACTTGTTTCGAATGAAACCCATCACAGGAGATCTCTCTTGCTTGTGTTGGTGATCAGGACTGGCATCGACAAGGAATGCTGAAGGATAGACCACTGTGCTGTAAGCAACCATTGTAAAATTCTCATGTGGAACCTGGCTAGGTGAACAAGAGTTATGGCAACCACCACTGAACCTAATGTTTGAAGTACTTGCTGTGGAGGTACCTTGTCCTTTTGTAATAGTGTCTGGACTTGAGTCTGAATAGTTTCCTGTTGGGATAGAGGAAGTGAGGCAATGAAGGTTGTTGTATCAAATGAAGGTCCTGTAAATGTTATATTTTGAGTTGGTTCCAGCAAGGATTTTTTGAAGTTGATTGTGATGCCTAAATGGTCACATAACTGCAAGAACTTTTGCTTTGCTGTCAGAAGTAGCTGCCTGGTAGTAGCGGATGAGCCAGTCATCCAGATACAGAAACACTCAGAATCCTTGCAATCTTAAGTAAGCTGCTACTACTGACATGTATTTGGTGAACATCCTGGGGGCTGTGGTGAGACCAAAGAACAGAACTCTGAACTGGCTCCCAGCAGGAAGTGAAGGAATCTTCTGGAACATCTCTCAATCTTTATGTGGTAGTATGCAACATGAAGCTCTATACAGCACATCCATTTGTCCTTTCCTAAAAACAGAAGAATGGACTGAACCGTAACAATCAGGAACTTGGTTTTTCGAACAGATATGTTCAGTTTTCTGAGATCCAAAATCAGTCTCCAGTCCCCTGTCTCTTTTGGCACTAAAAAGAATCTTGAGTAAAACTGGGACTCTATCTGGTCTGGTGGAACTTCTTGGATGACTCTTTTTTTCTAGCAGCTTTTGAATTTTAATGGCTACTTCTTCCCTCTGACTGGGTGGAACATTGGGAGAATTTCTTTGACTGGGGAGGAGGAAGTGAAAAGGGAATTGTGTAACCTCTTGAAATGATCCTCTGCACTCAAGTATCGGAAGTGACTTCTTGCCAGGCTTTTAGGTCCAGGGATAAGTGACCCCCAATTGCCTCCTGAGGTGGACAATCGGGCCTCCTTTCAGGAGTGCTGGAAGGGTTTCCCAAAGAAAGAATCCCAGAAACCCTGCTTCTGTGGGCCACCTCTGCCACCCAGGTGGCACCTTCTGCTACTGTTCCCCCCTCTGCTTCTAGTGGAACCATCACCACATGTATTCTGGGAAGACCCTTGGGATTTTTTGAGCCATGTTTTTCCTTTTCCTCATTAGTTCCTACAGAATGACCTTTGAGGAGTGGAAAAACATACTCCTATGGCAGAAAGGGATTTCCCATCCTCCTCACACCTGGTTAAAGTATCTCTAACAGTTGGACCAAAAAAGGATGAACCGCAAAAGGGTGCACTGACAAATAAAGTCTTAAAGGGCTCTGTAAAATCATGCAAGCGCATCAAGGCATGCCTCATTATGGAAATACCTGAACCCACTGCTATAGTCTTTCCTTCGGCTACATGTGAAATGAACCTCATGGAAGAATTAGAAATGGAAGTTAGGGTAGCCAACTGAGAGGTGAGTGATTTACATGCATCCTCAGAAACAGCTCCTGAGTGGGTATCTGACAGCTCCTTAATCAGGTCTCTCTGTAATCTAGTAAAGTGCACTAAGTAATTCAAAGACTGTAGGGCAAAGGTCAATGAAGCATAAACTCACTTACCAAATCTTACCATCACCTGTGACTCCTTGTTGCGAGGATAGATAGAATTCTCCTCTGCTAGTTCCTTTTTAGTGGCCACTGCCACCACCATGGCATCTACAGCAACTTCTTTGGACCAGAATGGCTTATACTCTGGAGCTGTGATAATTTCGTCTGGCCTTTTAGGGATTGGTTCTGTGGTGTCAGGGGCCTTCCATGCCTGCCGAAAGATCAACTCAATAAGCCCATTGGTAGGTGTAGACACCCAGGAGGTGGATGGGCAGGCACCGAAAACCTGCAGATACACGGATTCCTCAGATGAAGGGTTGAGGGACTTCCAATCACCTCTCTTCTTAAGGATTTCCAGAATATCTCCAAAGGAGACATTGTCAGGAGGTGATCTGGGATACCCTTTGCCCTCATCGAAATCTGTGCCTTCCATGATGGACTCCAGGAGAGTCTAAGTGTTTCCTCCTACACAACTTCTTCCAAGGGACCTCTTCAGGGGAGAAGATCTGGAGTGGTTTTGGAAGAAGATGGGGTACCTACTGGGTAACCTGAGGCTGAGGTACCCACTGACCTTGTGAAAGGAGTGGTTGACACTCTGGGACCAAAGGAGTCAGGAACGAGGGTTCCAAGGGAGAAAGGAACTGACCTAGTGCTAGAAGTAGTCAATGCCCTCTTCATAGCCTTGAACCACCTAGGGATAAAATGGGACTCTGGAAATGAAAGGGAGGACCTAGGTGCCGAAACCCCTCCCTGCACCGATGAAATCCCCCTTGAGACAGAAGCCAGATCTAAACTCGTCTGTGCCAATGTTCCTGGATGCTGAGATGTCTCTGATAAAAAAAGGAGTAAATCCAAATGCCCCAGAACCAATAGGCAAGCTACGGCTCCGGGAGGACTCCAGGTCCAAAACAATCGACATGCTCAGGGCAGCTGTCCTTTCTGAAGAAAAGGATACATTTAGAACCTACATGGTCGGTTCCAGAAAATTTTGAACAGAGAACTCTAAAGTGCCTGTACAGGTTACAGGAGGAGGTATAGCAGGAGGAGTAGAAGCGACTGGTGCCTGTCCCAAAAGGGTAGGAATGGACAACATCCCTGACACCCCTTGGGGCCAAAGTATTTTTATCACCAACTTCTCCATGTCATCTTCTGTCAGACTCCTGGAAGAACGGACAAAGACCACTGAAGGGGACTTTGGACAGGTCAAGAAGGAAGAAAGTGGCCTGTCAGCATAGGGGTCTACTGAAGGAGAATACTGTGTGCTGGGAAGCAGTGAACAGAGACATTCCAATGGCTTTGGTGCAGATGGAGTTATCGGAACAGAGGAAGCACATACAGATTCCAAAGCATGCTTCAGAGTCAAAGATTTAGAAGTCAGCTCAGATGGAATCAACAACCCTGATGTCTTTTTCTTCAGTGCTGAGGAAGTGCTCGGAATTGAGGCAGACCGTTTCTTCACCTCCAAAGATCTAGAGGAGGAAGAAGAGATTAAAGAAGTATGTCCGCATTTGACTTTAGTCTTTTCCTGTCCAGATATGCCCTCCCAAAAGGAGGAGGGAAGCAGGCCTTTCAGGATAAGTTTATTTTTCCTCTCTACCAATGCTCGGTGACTAAAAGCGTGGCAGACAGAACAGTCCTCTTGCAAATGTAAGGGATCTAAGCAGTGAACACATAGTGAATATGCTGGTTCGATAAAGGAATTTTATTGGCCACATTTTGAACATTTCTAAAAGCCAGCTGGAGCCCTCTCTGTCAGCCATTATAATGAGAAGTCAGTGGTAGCACACAGATGCACACAGACTTGTATACACAACTCAGAAAAGAAGACTACCACACAAGAAACCAACATATAGATAAAAAAAACAACAAAAAAAGATCTTTTTTTTTTTTTAAAGAAAGAACTACCAGCAATGGTAGCAAAAAATACCTAGCAGTAAGAGGAGGGTAAGGGATACAAACAATGGTAAGATTGGGCTACCTAATGGTAGATGGAAAATGGAAAGAAGTGATTTTTTTTCTGCCTAAAAAAACGGCTGAAAGGACTTAGGAGGTGCAACAAAGACAAGGCTAGAAAGGTACTTAGAAATGAAGAAAAGTGAATTTATAGAAAATATTTTATTTAACTGAATAAGGCTCGAGAGTGTAATGGAAAAACCACATCTGAAGCTGAAAGCGGCAAACATGATCTGGGGTAAACCATCCTACGCATTATGGGTAAGAGATGTGCTCTAGAGTTTTGGGAATCCACAAGCTATAGAAGAGGCTGAGTTGGTTCCGAAGGATACTGAACCCACACGTTGATGACAAAATGAAGATTGACAACTTCAGATTGTTTAAATTGTGCAAACTATAAAAAAGTCAGTCCTCAGATGTTTGAGCATGGTATATACTTTTGGCTATACTACTGTATTTCAAATTTGTTTCATATAAATAGCATTTGCAAAAAAGTATTCCCACTTGAGAATCATGATGTACATTTAACACAGCCCTCAAACTTCCATCAGCAAAATATGGGATACTACATATCACAATGCAGGGCACATGGACAACATGAGGAACACTTACTAACATCCTCAGCTAGGACTCAGCATGGTTACAATGAGTTACTTTATACTTGCACAGTTGTTTTGATGAATTAGCATGATTCAATATTATTTACCATGGATTGGAATTTTTTACATCCAAATTGAGAGATGTTCCTCAAAATAAGGTACAGTTGAGGAGTGTTCACAATAACCTTACAAAGTCAATGAATTTGAACAAACAAAATAATGGGCAGTCATTTTCATCCATATGAAAATCCTCCTCATTTCCAACAATTATAGCCATTTTGTTGACACTGTACACCTCAGTTTTTGAATTTAATAAAAAGTAATGTCCCCAGTAATTCAATTTCATGTAGAAAACAGCCGCCAGACAGGTATTCTAAAGTATTACCATGTGCTTCACACAAATATGTTTTAGTTGTACAAAGCTACATCTCCTACCCATTATATATGACTGCCTGTCAAAACAAAAAAAAAAGAAAATTTACTGACCACAATCCAGACAGTCAGAGCAAGCTACAATCCACCCATAGCACTGCTTTGCAAACCCTCTAAATCTGTTGAATACTTGCTTACTCTTGCCAATAACTTCAGTATGCTTACTACATCTAGTTTCATCTTTACAGATTTGTCTCCTGCTTCTTGCCATACCACCTATGATCCAGACAACCAAACAGAGAACCCTCATTTGACTGCTTGTCCCGATCATGGGTGAGACAAAGCAGAAAGTACAGATGTGTAAGCTAAACTTACCATAACAGTAGATGTTTGAATGATCACTGCTGTAGTAGCCTTAGCTATATGTGTTATATCCTACTCCAGACATAAAAGCTAGCCAGCTTACAAAGTTTCAGTGCACCTTCCACATACCCAAACTGTCAAGCAGCTCGTGCAAAGCTAACTAAAAGATAAGTCTGTGTGCAAACCCTTCAGAGTTTTCCTGCCAGCAAAGGGAGGGAGGCTGAGCCCTGAAAGGATAATGCTATGTTCATAGGCGGTTACTAGGCTAGTGGTCCTACAGCCCTTACAAGTCTAACCATGTTAATTCTGAGTTGCTTCAATTGTCCTTGGTTACATGGATGTAATTTGCCCAGCAAGTCTATGATAAACACAGACTACCCCTGCCCATGAGGGACATGGGTGTCACCCCTGGGATGAATTTGCAGTCTCTAATTCATTTTTTCCAGGTTGAGCTTGAATAAGGTCAGTGAGGAACTGCTTCAAGTAAACTGGAAGTTTATTTCAGAGTAGTGGCAATCTCTGGGAGATATAGCTGTCTCTCCAGCATGTTGTGTTAATGTCACTGGCTAGGTTAATATCCCTAGAGCGAGTGCCTCTTGTTCCATTTGACCTGTGGATGTGCAGCATATCCATCAAGGCAGGGTCAGAGACTGCCCTGTAGGCTAGGCACAAGTCATGTCTCAGCATCCTACAAGATACAGAGTACAGTGACAGTGCTTTCAGTCTATCCATGTAAGCCATGGTTTGGAGGTCATGTATTTTCTTTGTGAGGAGCCTCTGTGGGTCTCCTCAGCTTCTGCAGGTGTCTGGGGAGGTACATGCAGAAGGGAGCACTGTATTCTATTAATGGTCTGATGAGGGTCGAGTACAGTGGAGTCATAACATCCTTAGACCTGGAGGCGATGCCCTTACTTATGAGATGTGCAACATAGAAGGCTTTCCTTACCACTGTGGAAACTTGATGGTCGAATTTCAGATCATTATCTACCTGAGTTCCCAGATCTCGCACCACTGGGTTTGAACTTAGGGGGGTGCTGGTAATATTGAAATTAGCAGGAAATTCCAGTCTGCCAAAGGAATAATAATGCACTTTTTTCCATTTAGTTTTAGACCATGGCTTTAGCACCAGTCATTTTTCTGTGTTAGCTCTTCCTGTAATATGTTTTCATCATTGAGGGACTCCGTGACTGCACCCAATTCACAATTGTCAGCAAACATTGTAACCCAAAGGCCATCTACTTTAGCCTGGGCTTCCAAGAAATAGATTCCAAACAGTAAAGGGCCCAGCAAAGATCCTTGTGGTATGCCACTGGTGACGGATCTACTGGTAGAGGTGGAGTCACCAACTCTGACAGTATGTGTTCTGTCACTGAGTCAACTGGCTACACATCTAGTGGTGTAAAGGTTAATCACCAGCTGGGAGAATTTCTCAATGATACCCAAGTGGGTACTATATCAAAAGTGTTGGCTAGGTCAAGATAGGCAGTATGCACTGTCTTTGTTTCATGTTTCATCCAGGGCTTTGGTGACTTTCTCAAAGAAGTCTACTAGGTTTAATAAGCATGATCTACCCTTAACAAAGATGTGCACAGCTGGGGTGCTTTCTGTGGCCTTGAACCATGTCTCAGTGACTGCACACACAGACGTCAGCATATTCCAAGGTGAGGAGTGCTTCCAGGGTGTGCAGTTTCATGTTTAGACTGCTAGCATTAAGCAGCACAACCTTGAGTTTGTCTCGACTGGATTTTGTTATGTCGGAAATTTTGTTGTTTTTGACATTGCCTAAAAAGGGTACTATGGGGAGGCAAGCACCCTTGCCAGTTTCCAAAAGGTTAGAGGAGAGAGGTGCAGAGCATTTCTGGCAAAGCGGTGTGGTCTGGCAACCATGTCTTGCAAGGCTGACAGATACCGGATCCACCTGGAATGACACCGCAAGCTAAGCCAATTGTTGAAGTCGATAATTTTTTGTTGATATTGTGACATCATCCTGAGTGAAGATAGAATGCTGCTTAGGGCTAGGATCATATCTGCCTGGGACACACAATCTGAGAGTTCAATCATGTCTTTCTTCATGTAGTCCACAGAGGTATGTCACAAGTCATTCACCCCAACATGGACTACAACAGAATCATAACAGCACTTGTTGAGTCAGTTGAGTGCATGTGTGATTTGGCGGATCCTGGCACCTGACAGGCAGCTAACCTTCTCCTTGTCCAGCCTGGTGAGAAGGATATCTGTGTGTCTCACTATGGAATTGCCTACAACCACAACATTAGATTTTGAGGTGTCTTGCCTTAGGGGCTTATTTGCTGAGACACTGGTGTATGTGTTGTTATGTGCTGTGGCGTTTATTTGCATAGCAATGTGTGCTAGTGGTTTATGTCTGGGAAGTCTCTGAACTTTTCGTAAGCTTCTAGTGAGTACCTTCACGTATGTGGGTTTGTGCGTCATGACCTCATTTTGTGTGACAGGTGAAGTGTGTGTGCTGACAACCTGTTTGATGTTTGGTTTGTTGTTATGTGAGAGAACTGACTCCAATTTCATTCTGCAATTACATCTCTTACATAGGGTATTTGTTTTAGGATTAAGTGGTTATCAGTATACATGAGGTAATTACTACATTGCCTCAGGATACCCATATTAATCAGGCTGGCTGGTGAAATGATGGGAAAATGCCCATCCGGTATAGCAGGTTTTTACCATATGTACTATTGAGGAAGGGCGTGGGCTAGTTTGACCAGTTTTTGTGCTAGGACCATCAAAGGTGTTTGTTCTATTGAAGGCTATGGATGAAAAGTGTGACAATGCTGTTCAGCGCACTCGTAGTGCAGTAGGAAGCTTAGGCGGGTTCCACTGACAGATGTCTAGGGAAAAATTGAGTTTCAAGGCATTTGTATCTATACTGAGCACCGCTAACCCCTGTTGCACAGTGCGCTGCAACTTGCAAATGTGAAGCTTAAATACAGGCAAAATGAAAACACTTTTAAGCTAATCTAGCAACAGGAAAGCACACAATGAACCTTCCTCTAGCAAGCCACAGCTCAGACAAGGCTGGATCCACACTCTTCAGCCACAAAGGTGCAGGGGAGCCCTTCTTAATGGAAGATGGCTGATTTAGTGTTCAAGTGTATGAATAACAGGCTTGATTCATCAGGTCTGAATCTAGTCTATGCTATTTATGTATCGAAACAGTGCAAATCAAGTGCAGACAAGTGCAAAAATAAAAAAAAAAAAATTTAGTGCCCTTTTGTTTGTTTCCCAGCTCAGATAGACCAGGTAAACACCTACTGTCACTAGATGAATAATCCTAGTCCTCCTAATGCAAAAGCACAGTAAAGGAGTGTCCAAAGTGAAATGCTACCACAAACAAACTTAAACAGTAAGAAATGCTACCACAAGCAAACTTAAAGATATAGATATAGCAGCGTACTTTAAACAGCTTATAAAAGTGTGAGTATTCAATAAAAGTACTTTGCTTTGAATAAATGAGTCAAGGGCCACTCAACCGCACAGAATCTATAAAGGCAACAAAAAACAAGATAAGCTGATTAACAAGCCCTCCAGCCAATAAAACTACATTAAGAAATCTCAAGTGTTTCCTCAAGCTAAACAGACCAGGCAACCTCTCAGTGCACTACATGGAAATCCACTAAACTCTTTTGATGTAAAAAACGCTTGCTAGAGTGTAAAAATACACTATTTTATCCAACAGCTAGCTAGATAATGAAGTCAGATCAAGTAGAACAGACAATGGAAGGCAAAATGCACTTTTTCAATATAAGCAGAAGGAAAGGCAAACAAATAGTTCAGGACATCAGCAATGTACAAAGGGAGGAGCTTATTAAGCTTAATTTACAGTAGGGGTGGGCAGTTCATCAGGTTTAAAAAACAGATCAACAAATGGGAGGGTAAGTGGGAAACACCAGCAGTGCTTTAGTGTATGCAGGCTCCAAATCTTTTCAGACAAAGACAAAGGCCCAGAATTTCACTAAGTATTTAAGTATCACTCGAGACAATTTACCTAATGAAAAAACATGTGGAATGTGCAGCCTAGATAATATAAGCGTCCACCTCTCACATAGAACAAAAACACAAGGCCAAGCAGATTTCTTAAAACAGAAAACAAAATGGAGCAGGTATCAGAAAGCAGCAATATCAGTTAGAGACAAAAAATATAGGTTTCCTCTCCCAGCAGGGAATCACCAGCAGTGCTTTAGTTTATGCAGGCTTCAAATCTTTTCAGACAAAGACCTAGGAACAAAAAAAGTCCACATCCTAGCATAAAAAACACAAAAACAGCATAAAAAAACTAAACAAAAAAAAAAAAAACAAGGGGGATGGAGGAAGGGCATGGCAACTGCACCAGTTATTTCAGCACCTACTGTTATGGTAAGTTCAACTTAAACAACTGTACTATGTTTATCATATTGATCAATGCTGCAGTAGCTTTAGCTATATTGATTAATTACCATAGCTAACTACATTTGAGAGGTGGAAGAACAGTCCAGAAGCCCTTAGAAAATGGTCCTAGCAAAGCTTGATCTGAGCCTAGAGAAGGAATCAAGCTTATAGTGCTTTGAAAAAGTATGTACAGAGGACCAAGTAGCAGCTTCTAGAATACTTCTAGAATCCAATCCTTTCTAAAAAGCCACTGATGAAACCAAGGTCCTGGTAGAATGGGCCTTGGCCCAACCTAGAATAGTTCTGTTATGATGAGTACAATAAAAGGTAATAACCTTAGAAAATCATCTGAAAATAGTCTGTTTTGACACAGGTTGGCCCTTCTTCTTACAGTGACAAAAATGAACAACTGATCCTTAGATCTGGTTGATTTAGTTTTGTCAAGATAGTATCCAAGATGTCTCTGGACATACAAGGTGTGGAGTATCCTTTCTCCTTCATTTTAGGTTTAGGAAAGAAAATGGGGAGATGGATCGTTTGCTTAAGGTAAACTCAGATATCCCTCTATGAATAAAAGAAGAATTAGTTCTCAATGAAATGCTGTCCCTATGGAAAACGAGTTAGGCTTGACTTACCATAAGAGCATGCAATTCAGGTACTCTTCTTGCAGAAGTCAGAGCAATTAGTAATACTGTTTTCCATGTTAAGAATCTCAAATCAGCCATATTTGGTGATTCAAATGGAGCAACCACTAGCACAAAATCAAGATCCCAAATTGGAGCCACCAGTTTTATTGGAGGTGTCTTATCCAAAAACCCTTTTCAAGAACATTTTGACATGAGACTGAATTGAAAGAGGAGGATCCATGGGCATACACACTGAAATGGCCAATAAATGAACCTTAATAGTGGAATAAGAAATGCCATAGAACAGTAATTCATACAAATATTGTAAAACCAGAGAACAACTAACCCTGAATGGGTACTGGTTATGTTACTGGCACCAACTAGAAAACCTTTTCTATTTGATAGCATATCATTTTCTAGTAGCAGACTTTCTTGCCTCCATTAGTCCCTGCAGAACATCCTCAGTATTTAACACACAGCAGCAAAAAATCCACAGTAAACAGGTGCCTAAATGGAATTAAGACCATCATTCAGGCAGTCAATTGAAGATGACTGATGTTGAGGTTCATCAATCACCCCTGTTCCTGAGTGAGTAGAGCTGGTCTGTGAGGAAGCTTGTGGTAAGCATCACTGGTCATTTCCAAAAGAAGGGAAAACAACAGTACACTGGGCCAGAAGGGAGTCACCGCAATCTTCTTGGGGGTATTCCTTCTGAATCCTTCAGAAGTACCCTGGATATTAGTAAAAAGGGTGAAAAAGCACACAGGAACATTTCTATCCAAGGAAAAGAAAAAAATCTCTCTTTTACAGGCCTTCCGGCATGGAGTCCTGGAACAGAGCCTTGTCAGTTTACTGTTCTAACAGGAGGCAAACAGGTGAAATTTTGTAAGACACCCCTGATCTGGTTTTCTACCCTGGTCCTGCTCAGCTTGTCCACCACACAATTTTGATCTGATGGAATACAGGATGCCTGTAGAGTGAGACTGTGCTTTGAAGCTATATCCCAAGCTGACATGGCTAGTCTGCAAAGAAGGTACAAACTGGTTCCCCCTTGCTTGTTGATGTACCACATGACTGTGGTATTGTCTGTAACCACTTGAACAGGTTCCAGGGACCAAAGATGATTCACAGAGTTGAGTGTCTTGATCGGAGCAAGAATTTCCTTGACATTTATGTGTTTAAACCTATCCTTGGTGTTCCACACCCCCACACTTTTATCTCTTGTGAAACTGCTCCCCAAGCAAAGTCCAAAGTGTCTGTGCTGACTGACTGCTTTAGAGCAGAGAGGGAGAAGAGGAAACCTGGACTTAACGAAATCCACTGTGTCCACCAAAACATTTTTCTTCTGACAAACCCCAGCACTAGGATTTGAAAGATAAAGAGTGTTGATGCTGGGACCAAAGAGATTTCAGATACCACTGTATCTTTATTATGTGGAGACTTGCCAGGGTATCATGAGAATCATAGAAGACATGAGATCCAAAATCCTGAGGGCTTTCCCTCACAGTGACCTAAGTCTGAATGGAAAACCTTACAAAAAGATCTAGATAACTTTTCTTTTTCCTGTGGAAAAAAAGCTGTTTGAACTGAGGTGTCTAGTTGACATCCCAGGAACACAATCCTGTGTGAAATATTCAAGAAAGACTTTTGAATGCTCTCTTGGAATCCCAGATTGTGTAAGATGTCTCTCATCCAAGACAGAGATTCCTGACACTGAAAAAGACTCTTCAAAGATAAGCAAGTTGTCTAAATATGGAAAAATGTGGATGCCCTGTAACCTGCAATGAGCTATAACTGGAGCTAGACATTGATAAACACTCTTGGTGCACTGGATAATCCAAAGGTAAGGCAGAGAACTGATAATGTGATCCAGTCATACAAAACCTTAAGAACCATCTGAAGGTTAGATGAATAAGGGATATGATAAAAAGCATCTTTTAAGTCTAGTTTTACAAGGAAACTTGAAAGAGGAAGAAGATGCAACACGTGGCGAAGTGACAGAATTTTGAATGTGGGTACTATCAGAAACAGGTTTAGGAAAGAAAGAAAGAAAAACCCAGAAAGTACAGTTTTGTACCTACCATAAATGTAGATGTTCGAGGATCCACATTGCTGCAGTCCTAACTATTGGGGTAGTCCGCTGTCCAGTCGGCCCGAATACCAAAGTATATGGCTGACGTCGGTCAGGGCGCATTAGACTGACGTCAGTACGTCAGGGTACTAATGCGCATGACCGACGTCATATCCTCAGTCTTTTCTTGCCCCAGATGTCAGAAGACCCTAGAAAGATAAGGCCAAAACCAAAAACTCCAAACATACCTGCACCAAAAATATGTACAATATATACAAAAGTACCAGAATATAACCTCACCTACACAACCACCCCTAAACACAGAGGGGGAAGGAGGGAGGGTAAATTGGACTGCAGCAATGTGGATCCTCGAACATCTACATTTATGGTAGGTACAAAACTGTACTATGTTCTTCATTCCACATTGCTGCAGTCCTAACTATTGGGTAGAATCCCAAAGCAGAGGTAAGGGAGGCTGGCAAATCATAAGGAAGCAGGAACTGACAACATGCCTTGCAAAATAGCTGTGGCAAAACCAGCCCTAGACTTAGAGTAGAGAGGAAGGTGATAATGCTTAGAGAAAGTATGCACTGAACTCCAAGTAGCTGCCTCCAAAATATCCTTAGTTGCCACCCCCCTTAGAAATGCTGTTGAAGTGGCAGTAGCCCTAGTGGAATGAGGCCTAATCCCAGCTGGAATCTCCTTGCCATGATGGGAATAACAAAATGCAATGCAAAACCCAATCCACCTAGAAATAGTTTGTTTTGACACAGGCTTGCCCTGCGAACCCAAAGCAAAAGAAACAAACAACTGCTGAGACTGCCTAAAATCCTTAGTCTTGCTCAAATAATAACGCAATTGCCTGTGTACATCTAAAGTGTGCAAAATCTTTTCCCCTTTATTTTGGGGATCTGCATAAAAAGTAGGCAAATGAATAGTTTGGTTTAAAGCCACACTAGAAACCACCTTAGGCATAAAGGAGGGATTAGTAATGCGAAGATACCTATCCTTATGAAAATCAAAAAGGCTCTACCGCCATAAGGGCCTGCAACTCAGAAACCCTTCTTGCAGAAGTAATGGCCAACAAAAAGCAGTCTTCCATGACAAGTATTTCAATTCAGCAGTAGCCGCAGGCTCAAAAGGTTGTAGAGTAAGTTCCTCCAACACAAAATTGAGATCCCAAGCAGGAGTAGGAGCCCTACGTGGGGGTCTTATATTCTTTGCCCCTCTAAGGAATTGCTTGAACAAAGGATGAAAACAATGGTGGGTCACAATCATAGTGAGCTGAAATTGCTGCAGCATGAATCTTAATGGAAGAGAAAGACAAACCTTTGTCCAATAACTCAGTAAGATATTGAAGAGCCACACTCAAATTAGGCTCAGAAATCTCCAAATTGTTTGCTGCACTCCAAAATAAAAATCTCTTCCATTTTTCTGCATACACTTTCCTTGTACTAGGTCTTCTGGCTTCCATAATCACATTTAAAACTTGTTGAGGAAGTTGAGACCTGCTGTCTTTCAAAACAGAATATGCCAGGCTGTTAGATGAAGAGAGTGAAGCTTGACATTGAGCAGGTGACCGTCCCTCTGAGACAACAGGTGTGGAATCAAGGGTAAAGGCCATGGAGGCTTCCTTACCAGACTCCTCAGTAATGGGTACCAGTGCTGCCGAGGCCAATCTGGAGCTATTAAAATCATCCTTGGCTTGTCTTGTCTGACCTTTAGAAGCACCTTTGGGAGAAGAGGCAGAGGTGGAAAGCATACACATGAAGATTTTTCCAACTGAAAGAAAGAGCATCCACTTTCCAAGCTGTGTGATGAAACCTCTTTGTGCAAAACTTTGGCAGCTGGTGGTTTAGTGGAGAAGCGAACAGATCTATGTCTGGAGTTCCCCATGACACTGTCAATTTTTGAAATACAGGAAGATCCAGTTTCCACTCGTGGGGATCCATGATTTGTCTGCTTAACACATCTGCTAAGGAGTTCTGTGCTCCCGGCAGAAACCTTGCCTGAAGAGTTAGTTGCAAGCTGAGCCCAGTCTCCCATAAAATCATTGTTTGCCTGCACAATGGGTAAGAATGTGTTCCCCCTTGTTTGTTGATGTACCACATGACAGTTGTGTTGTCTGTTAGAATCAACACCTGCCCTGGAAAAAGTAACTCCTTGAAAGCCATTAATGCAAACTGGACTGCTAACATCTCTTTCATGTTGATATGTAGATGCTGTAGTCTGGCAGGCCACTTGTCTTGTATCCACTTTCCATTTAGATGAGCTCCCCAAGCAATGTCTGAGGCATCTGTCGTTAGAATCTGACTCGCCTCTGGCCGGGTCACAGAGAGTCCCTTGTTTAGGTGACATTCCTGAGCCCACCACAAAAATTCCTTTTGAATGCAAGGTATTATGTGAATGACAGTGTCCAAATCCTGGCAGTGCTGTGTCCATACATTTTGAGATACCATTGCAGCTTCCTCATATGCAGTTTGGCATTGGGAAGCACCAGAATACAAGATGCCATGAACCCTAAGGCTTGAAGGACTGTCCTTGCAGTCAGCCCGGACTGAAGAGATAGTTGATGGAAGTAACTGGAAAGATTCTTTTGTTTGTCCGGGGTTAAAAAGGCCATCTGGGCTGCTGTATTCAGTCTCACACCCAGAAAGCACATGTCTTGAGAGGGTACTAGACTGGACTTTATTTCGTTCACAGAATACCCTAGGCATCTTAGCACTGCTATGACATAATCCAAATGCTGTAGAAGGTCTTCCTTTTCTTGAGCTAGAATCAGGCAGTCGTCCAAGTAAGGATAGATTTGAATTCCTTTTAGCCTGAAGTAAGCTATCACTGGAGCCAGAACCTTTGTGAATACTCTGGGTGCAGTGGATAAGCCAAAGGGCAATGCAGAGAACTGATAATGAGAATTTCCAGCTCGTAAACGTAGATACTTCCTGCAACTTAGTCTTATAGGCACATGAAGGTAAGCTTCCTTGAGATCTAAAGTTACCATCCAGTGATCTTTGCCCAGCAGAGGTAAAAGCTGTTGTAACGTCAACATTTTGAACTTGGGAATGTCCAGATAAGTGTTGAGGATAGATAAATCCAAAATTGGTCTCCACGTGTTCCCCTTCTTCGGTACTAGGAACAGGCGAGAATAAAATCCTAGGCCCCTTTCTGGCACAGGAACTGGCTGAATGGCCCCTATTTGGAGCAACAGAGAAATTTGCTTGTGAGCCTCTTTTCTTTGTAGAGGAGGAATGTCTGGCATGCCTTTGAAAGGAGGCAAGGTATGGAAATAAAACCTGTAACCGTGGTGAATGATATCCAGAACCCATCTGTCTTGGGTAATTAAATCCCAATTTTCTTTGAAAAGAGACAGCCTTCCTCCCAAAGGTGCTGCCAGGCGAGAATGTACTGGCAGCTGAAAAGGCAGGTCATTGGGTCTGCTTACGAAAGGACTGACCCCTGCCCTCACCATGCCCTCACCAGAAGTCTGAGCAGGGGAACTCCCTGTCCTAGGCCTAAAAGAACCTTGAGCTCTGCCCCTACCACGTCTAGACCTACCCCTAGACTGGGAATCATAAGCAGGATAAGTCCATCCCTTAGTAGGCCAATTTCTACTAAACTTCGGAGGCTGCACCTGCAAAAAAATCCTTAACAGTTTGCATAGACTTAGCCTTGTCCTCCATTTTCTTTAAAACTGCTTCCACAGGCGAACCAAACAATACATCAGACTGCAAAGGAGCATCCAAAATCCTTGTTTTAACATGCTCAGCTAAATTCTGATCTCTCAACCAGGCATGCCTACGAAGAACAGAACCAGTGGCAGCCACCCTCGAGGAGGCCTGCACAGCATCAAAACCACACTGCAAGGAATGTTTACCCACCTGTTCAGACACATGAACTAGATCCTGCAACTCTTTACACTCAATACCTTCTGCCAGAGCATCCACCTTAGATTTCAATTGTGAAAGGAGGTAATTCTGATATTTTAACATGTGAAACTGACAATTCAACGCCCTCATGGCTAAAGTGGAAGAAGTATACACTTTCTTTCCCCATCTATCCAAAGCCCTTGCCTCTTTATCAGGAGGAACAGGATTTTTAACAACAGAGGCCTTCACACCTTTAGGCCCCTGAGATACAGTTTCGGGTCTGCCCTAGGACTCTTAAAAGATACTTATGAGCTTCAGGCACCCTATAGTACCTATCCGGTTTAACTGGGGCAGGAGGCAAAGAATCAGGATTCAGGGAAGCCTCTGCAAAACATCTTCCACCACATTCAGAACAGGAGGTATAGCTAAAGGCCTATGCTGGGGTAAAACAAGAATTCCTAAGCCTCTTCCTGGAATCAGAGAAATCTTGACCTTCCCATTTAAAATGCTCCCTCATGGAATGCAGAGTCTCTGTTATGATGAGAAAATCATCTGAAAAGTCTGTTTTGACACAGGTTGGCCCTTCTTCTTACAGTGACAAAAATGAACAACTGATCCTTAGAAACTCAGATACCCCTCTATGAATAAAAGAAGAATTAGTAGGTACTCTTCTTGCAGAAGTCAGAGCAATTAGTAACACTATTTTCCATGTTAAGAATCTCAAATCAGCCATATTTGGTGATTCAAATGGAGCAACCACTAGCACAAAATCAAGATCCCAAATTGGAGCCACCAGTTTTATTGGAGGTGTCTTATCCAAAAACCCCTTTCAAGAACATTTAATAAATGAACCTTAATAGTGGAATAAGAAATGCCATAGAACAGTAATTCATACAAATATTGAAAACCTTTTCTATTTGATAGCATATCATTTTCTAGTAGCAGACTTTCTTGCCTCCATTAGTCCCTGCAGAACATCCTCAGTATTTAACACACAGCAGCAAAAAATCCACAGTAAACAGGTGCCTAAATGGAATTAAGACCATCATTCAGGCAGTCAATTGAAGATGACTGATGTTGAGGTTCATCAATCACCCCTGTTCCTGAGTGAGTAGAGCTGGTCTGTGAGGAAGCTTGTGGTAAGCATCACTGGTCATTTCCAAAAGAAGGGAAAACAACAGTAAACTGAGAAGGAGTCACCGCAATCTTCTTGGGGGTATTCCTTCTGAATCCTTCAGAAGTACCCTGGATATTAGTAAAAAGGGTGAAAAAGCACACAGGAACATTTCTATCCAAGGAAAAGAAAAAATCTCTCTTTTACAGGCCTTCCGGCATGGAGTCCTGGAACAGAGCCTTGTCAGTTTACTGTTCTAACAGGAGGCAAACAGGTCAAATTTTGTAAGACACCCCTGATCTGGTTTTCTACCCTGGTCCTGCTCAGCTTGTCCACCACACAATTTTGATCTGATGGAATACAGGATGCCTGTAGAGTGAGACTGTGCTTTGAAGCTATATCCCAAGCTGACATGGCTAGTCTGCAAAGAAGGTACAAACTGGTTCCCCCTTGCTTGTTGATGTACCACATGACTGTGGTATTGTCTGTAACCACTTGAACAGGTTCCAGGGACCAAAGATGATTCACAGAGTTGAGTGTCTTGATCAGAGCAAGAATTTCCTTGACATTTATGTGTTTAAACCTGTCCTTGGTGTTCCACACCCCTACACTTTTATCTCTTGTGAAACTGCTCCCCAAGCAAAGTCCAAAGTGTCTATGCTGACTGACTGCTTTAGAGCAGAGAGGGAGAAGAGGAAACCTGGACTTAACGAAATCCACTGTGTCCACCAAACATTTTTCTTCTGACAAACCCCAGCACTAGGATTTGAAAAGATAAAGAGTGTTGATGCTGGGACCAAAGAGCTTTCAGATACCACTGTATCTTTCTTATGTGGAGACTTGCCAGGGTATCATGAGAATCATAGAAGACATGAGATCCAAAATCATGAGGTTTTCCCTCACAGTGACCTACGTCTGAGTGGAAAACCTTAGAAATAGCTCTAGATAAAGATCTTTTTTTTCCTGTGGAAGAAAAGTTCTTTGAACTGAGGTGTCTAGTTGGCATCCCAGGAACACAATCCTGTGTGAATGAGTCAAGAAAGAATTTTGAATGTTCTCTTGGAATCCCAGCTTGTGCATGAGATCTCTCATCCAAGACAGAGATTCCTGACACTGAAAAAGAGTCTTCAAAGATAAGCAAGTTGTCTAAATATGGAAATATGTGGATGCCCTGTAACCTGCAATGAGCTATAACTGGAGTTTGACATTGATAAACACTCTTGGTGCACTGGATAATCCAAAGGTAAGGCAGAGGACTGATAATGTGATCCAGTCATACAAAACCTTAAGAACCATCAGAAGGTTAGATGAATAAGGGATATGATGAAAAGCATCTTTTAAGTCTAGTTTTACAAGGAAACTTGAAAGAGGAAGAAGATGCAACACGTTGCGAAGTGACAGAATTTTGAATTTGGGTACTATCAGAAACAGGTTTAGGAAAGAAAGAAAGAAAAACCCAGAACTGGCCTACAAGCATTTTCTTTCTTTGGTGCTAGGAATATCCTTGAACAAAAATGATTCTCCACCTGGGAAGTAGGACCTGGTTCTATCACTCTTTGGGACAGCATGTGATGAAGAACAGGTGAAAACAAAACAGTCTGATCTGGAGGATGAGGAATGACAACCCTGGAAAGGAGGAATTTCCTCCCACTGTCATCTGTACCCATGAAGAATGATTTTCACAATCTTTGTCTGAAACAATCTGTTGCTAAAGAGAAAAAAGGAGATTCAAAATTCTGGGGAAAAAAGGGGTCAAGCTGAGAAGGGGTCACCAGGTCTCTTGAACAGTCATTCAGACTTTTTGGACTGTCATACGTTTTTGTGAGGTTTAACATAAAATATCTACCATTTTATAAAAAGAAGAAAATAATAAAAAACTAAAAAATACACTTTCTATTAATTTATGGATGGACAATTTCCTATGGTTTCTCGTGCCAGTCTGGCTGATATGGGCATCTTGAGACAGTGTAGCAACTGCCTCATGTACACAGACAGCCTTCTATTATTATCACCTAGAAACACAATTAGTCAGAGATACAATTACATTAAGAACCTGGAATCTATGCTCTCACCCTCACAAGCCAGTATATCTGGCACTGAGAAGATTAGCAACACAAACACCATACCTCAACCACCACCCACACCTACACAGCACACCCATATATGCAGAGGTCCTCAACAAAAACAAACCCAAACAAAAGAGACCTCCAAGGCAAAAACACATGCAAACTCCACAGCCCACCACACTACACACCACACATCTGTGTCTCACAGGCACTAAGGCCTAACCATAAGCCCAACATATTAGTCATAGGAGATTCCATTGTGAGACACATAGATGTGCTCCTCACCCGGCTGGATAAGGGGAAAGTCACGGTTAGTTGTTTGTCAGGTGCCAGAATCCACCATATCACACATGCACTCAAGTCTCTCAACAGCAGGTACTGTTATGACTCTGTCATAGTCTGTGTTAGCATGAATGACTTGAGATGTACCTCCCTGGACTATATGAAGAGAGACATGATCAAGCTCACTGAATGTGTGTCCCAGGCAGGTATGTCCCTAGCCTTAATCAGCATTCTACCGTCACTCAGAATGATGGCTCAATACAAACAGAAAATGATCGACTTTAACACCTGTCTTAGTTTCCGGTGTCATTCCAAGGGGATCCAGTACCTGACAGCCTGGGATGTCATGATTAACAGACCATGATGCTTTCCCGAGATGGCCTGCATCTGTCTCCCTTGGGCTTCATGCTTCTGACAAAGGCTCGTCTCCCTCAAAGTGCATTTTTTTTAAGCAATCCCATGAGGTCAAAACTACCAACATAAAAATGTCATCAAAATGCAAATTAAAGGTCACGCTGCTAAACGCTAGCAGTCTAAACATGAAACTGCACTCATTACAAGCATTCTTCACCTTGGAAGATGCTGACATTTGTGCAGACACAAAAACCTGATTCAAAGCTGAGGACAGCACTCCAGCCATACCAGGTTACTCATCCTATCATACATTCAGACCGCCAGACTGTGGGTAGCAAAGCAAAAGTAGGTGGAGTTTCAATATATATATTAAAGACATACACACCTCCAGGCTGGTCAAACAGTATGATGCACAGGAGATAGTCCAGGTGCAGTTAATCAATGACACTACCCCCTATTCAAATCATAGTTAGCTACAGGCCTCCAAATGTGACTCAAGGTGCCAACTCCACCTATCTGAACCTCTTTGAATCTATCAAGACTAAACCATTTACTCCGATTCTGGGTGACTTTAACTACCCAACCATGGACTGGAAGACCTACTCCTGCCAAAACACAAATGCCCAGAGATTCCTTGATTTTATCAATGCAAATGCCTTGGACCAGCTGGTCAACACCCCCACAAGAGGTGATAATATCCTGGACATGGTATTAACCTACATGAGTAACCACTGCAGCAACCCTGCAGTGTCATCCTCCCTGGTAAAATCCGACCACAAAGCGGTCACTTTCTAAATCACCATCTCCCTGGCTCCCCCAACCCCAGCTAGGGTCAAACAAAAAAAACTTCTCCAAAGCTGATTACACCCTCCTGATGGAAGGAATAAATAGCTTCACAACCCCCACCCCTCTGTAGTAACTGGCACAAATGTCCAAACCTACATCAAAGTAATATATGAACATTTATACAGCTGCATGGAATCAGGAATACCCGACAGGACAAAACCATCCTCTTCAAGGAAGACTAAACTTGTCTGGTGAACCTATGCAATAAATAAACTCTATAATAAAAGGAAAAATTGCTGTCCAGGACCAAGAAGGAGCAGGTGCCTAATTGGAAGCAATCTCTCCTTAGCCTGAACAAGCAAATAAAAGCACTAGTGAAATCATTCAAAGAAAACTTTGAGTGCAAACTGGCCACATCCACATCATTTGAGTACTATCAGAAACAGATTTAGTAAAGAAAGAAAGAAAAATCCAGAACTGGTCTCCAAGCATTTTCTTTCTTTGGCACTAGGAACATCCTTGAACAAAAATGATTCTCTACCTGGGAAGGTAGACTTGGTTCTATCACTCTTTGGGACAGCATGTGATGAAGAACAGGTGAAAATAAAAGAGTCTGATCTGGAGAATGAGGAATGACCCCCTAGAAAGGAGGAATTTCCTCCCACTGTCATATGTACCCAAGATGAATGATTTTCGCAACCTATTTGTCTGAAACAATCTGTCACTAAAGAGAAAAAAAAGGAGATTCAAAATTCTGGAAAAAAAAAGGGACCAAGGTGGGAGGAGGTCACAAGGTCTCTTGAACAGTCATTCAGACTTGTTGGACTGTCATAGGTTTTTGTGAGGTTCAATATAAAATATCTACCAATGTATAAAAAGAAAAAAATAATTAAAAAATAGAAGTACACTTCCTATTAATTTATAACTTTAAATTAAATAGAATGATCTTTTATCTGTGCAAAGACTAATTTGTGTAGGCACATAATAGAACAATCCTCATTCAAGTCTTGCCAGTTACAGACATTACAGTAAAGCTACCAGTATAACTACCTCTTTTCGAAGATTAGTGACTATGGACCCCCCTCACATTCAAGGATACTTTTTCTAATACTGTAAACTTAAAGACATGCCCAGGGTTATTCTGAATGTGTTTAAATAACGAATTTCTGTTTATTTTTTTATATCGCAAAGATGCTCATAAATGTGTTCCTTAATTTTACTTTCAGTCTTCTGAATATAAAACCCTGGATATGTTTGACATAAGGCTGTATAAATGACAACCTTTGTATCACAATCAAATCTCCCGGTTAGTGTATGCTAGTATCCATTCAGTACAAAGGTGGTCCCTGTTTCATTATGTTTACAGTAATTACATTGGCCACATTTTTTCATAATTCCTTCCCTTGTAGTGTTCTCTATTACATTCCTCATTTCTGGTATAGATTTTAAATTCCTACCTCTTATACACCATTTTCTCTGCTAAAGATCTTTCATCAGTCAAAATCAGCCAATTCTTCCTTATAATCATCCTTATCCTATTGCTGTAAAGGTTAAAAGTAGTGATTAACGAATGTCAATAGACTGTCTGATTTAAGGTAGCCACATTCGTATTGATCCTTGAAAAATGTTCCATCTGATTTACAGAGATATTAGTGTCATGAGCTAAGATAGGGATGGAATGGTTGTTATCCCTCTTGTTGACCAGTTCATACATTAGATTATTAATAAAGCTGATGGGGTACCCTCTCCTTAGAAACACACTTTTTAAGTTGTCTTCTATGAAGTGTTCATCCTGGGTGATCATACACAAACTGGCCCATGACCACCATTCTTTTTTGTGCTATAAGGTGGCCACTTTCAAAATGTAAGAGAGTGTTATAGAGTATGTAGGTTTATGGTATAAACGAGAATTGTACCTCTCTTTTTCTTTACCTTTTTTCCAAATTATCATATCTCCAGATGAATTTAAGAGCTATAGGGATTTAAGAGCTATAGAAAGCTGTGCATTAGGTATTTGGATGACATCCTGATTGTCTGGAAGGACAAAAAAAGAAATTATTCCCCCATTTTTCGAATATATTAACAACAGTACCACCTTTTTGACATTTTTCACAGGAAATAGGAGAGGAGCACACATCATACTTAGATGTTATGCTGGAAAAGGATGAAGAAAAAGGAATATCCCTGCTCTGGACCTAGAAAAGGCTGCCAAGTGGTAGTGTTTGGTGAAGGTATGTACAGATGACCAGGTGGCAGCTTCCAGGATGTCCTTAGTGGGACCCTTTCAAGAAGGAAGCACAGGTTGCAGCAGCCCTAGTGCAGTGTGATTTGACAGCCTCAGGAGATTTTTTTTTTTTTTTGCCATGATGGCTGTAACAAAAGGAGATACATTGGGAGATCCATTTTGAGACAGTCTGTTTGAAAGCTGATTTCCATCAGAGCTGGTGACAAAGGTTACAAAAAGCTGGTCATATTTTCTCAAGGCTCTTGTTTTGTAAAGACAGTAGTGGAGCTGCCTATGCACATCCAAAGAATGGAGTATTCTTTCTCCTTTGTTCAGGGGGTTGGGAAAGAATGTATGCAGATGAATAGCTTGATTTAAAGACGTGTCAGTGACCACATTGGGCATGAAAGCAGGGTTAGTTCTGAGGGAAACCCTGTCTGGGTGGAAAATGAGGAATGGTTCCACTGCCATGAGAACCTGAAGTTCAGAGGTCCTCCTGGCTGATGTGACAGCCAGCAGCAGTGCAGTTTTCCAACTTGGAAATTTCAGTTGGGCAGAGGCTGCTGGTTCAAAAGGAGGCAATGTCAATTTTTCCAGAACAAAGTTAAGGACCCATGAAGGGATAGGCTGCCTCCTGGGCACTCTGATGTGAATGACTCCCCTAAGAAACTGTCTTAACAGGGGCTGGGAAAAGACAGGAGGAAGAGTAGTTATATGGGCTGAAATAGCAGATGCATAAAGTTTAATGGAGGAGAAGGAAAGGCCTTTATCAACCAGACGAGCTAGGTAATCTAGAATGGTAGCAATCTGCACTGAATCAGGATTGTGGTGCTGCTGCTGGCAACATATATAAAATCTTTTCAACTTAGCAGAGTATGATTTCCTAGTGCTAAGCCTTCTGGATTCCTTGAGAATGTCCTGAACCTGTTTGCTTAGGGTAAGCTTGTTCCTGGATGCTGTGGAATTATCCAAGCTGAAAGGGTGAGTATCTGCAGGTTAGGGTGTACAATCCTTCCCTTGTCCTGAGTGAGAGGGTCGACTCTCTGAGGCAGCAGCCATGGACTCTGGTTGGTCAGTTCGAGAAGCAGAGGATACCAGTGCTACCTGGGACAGTCTTGGGCTATCAGCATTGCCCTTGGGCCCTATTGAAATGCATAACTAAAAAGATTAATCCAAATGAAGGAGAAAGCATCTGTTCTCCAGGCTGATCTCTGTTTGATCCTGGAACAGAATCTTTCCAGTTGAGTGTTTACCATGGTGGCAAAGAGGTCTAATTGTGGGACTCCACATCTCTGGGCCATGCTGACAAATATATCCCAATGCAGGTGACATTTGTGGGGGGGGTCCATCAAGTTTGTGCTGAGGTGATTGGCTAGATTATTTTGAGCCCCTAGAAGGTATTGTGCCAGGAGGTGCAAACCCAGAGAGTGAGTAGTTTCCCAAACTTGCACTGCTAGGCGGCATACAGGGTAGTAGTGGTTGCCCCCCTGCCTGTTTACCACATAACTATGGTGTTGTCTGTTTTGACTAACAGGACCCCTGTTTCCCATTATTCCTTGAAAGCTATCAGGTCTTTCTGCACTGCCATAAGTTCTTTCCAGCTTATCTGTCTGTCCCTGAACTGAACCTCCCACTTCCCTTGGGATTGGAGGTGTTGAACGTGGGCCCCCCCCCACCCCACCCCCAGGCTGTCTCTAAGGTATCTGTGGTGAGAGTTTTGCTCTGGGGAATGAATCTGAATGGAAGACCCTGACTTTGGGCATAAGCCTGTACCCACCATGGAAACTCCTCTTGAGACAAAGAGTCAGCTGTATCTTGGTCATCAGGGGCTAAAAGTGCTGGGACTATACATATTTATGTTTCCTCGTGAGCAGCCTGGCCAGGGGGGCCATGAGGATGTAAGATGCTATGTATCCCAATGCTTGGAGAAACTCTATAACTGAGATACATAATTTCTGTTAGATACTTGGAAAGTAGTGGGTCAAAAAGGAGACCTTGTCTGGAGGAAGGAAAGGCTTTTTAAAGTGATGAGTCCAGAAGTGCCCCCAGGAAAACTATCCCGTTGGTTGGAACAGTGTTGGATTTTTGCAGATTTATTGTGAAGCCCAGGGAGGCCAGAAGGTCTTGGGTAAACTTCATATCCTTGCAAAATTTTCATAGATTTGTGACCTGTATCAACCAATTGTCTAAGTAGGGGTATATTTTGGAACCATCTGATCCTGCAGAAGGTAATTGCAGGGACTAAGCACTTGGTGAAAGCCCTTGGAGCAGCAAACAAGCCAGAGAGCAATACTGAAAACTGATAGTGACTGGAACCTGTTCTGAAGCGCTGAAAGCTTCTGTGTGATTCTTGAATTGGGATGTGCAGGTAAAGAGAAGCCATAAAGGCCCATGGAGGGCTATCATGGGTAGGAGCTTTTGAAGAATCAGGATTTTGAATTTTAGAACTAGGAGAAACTGATTGAGGTTAGACAGGTCTAAGATAGGATGCCTACTGCCATCTTTTCTGGGAACCAGGAACAGCCTGGAGAAGAGCTCTTTGACTTTTTGATGTTCTGGAACTAGTTACACTGATCCCTGAAAACACAAAATCTGGATTTAAGAAAGGGCCTCTGTTTTTTGATTCTGAAGAATGTCTGGCTAGCCTGAATACTTTAAAGGCTCTTTGAAAGTGAGTTTGTAACCATTTGAAATAATGTCCAGAACCCACTTGTCTGAAGTGATGTGAGTCCAGTTTTGTTTGAATAGGGACAGCCTTCCTCCTAGTCTTGAGGGAGAGGGGGTGAGTCATTGTTGCTCTCTTGTAGAAGCCTGAGGCCTAGAACTCCCTTGCCTCGGTCTCTGTAGCTTTTGCAGCTGCCTATGACTCCTTTCCTTCTGGGTTTTCCTCTGTATGCCTCTAGGTTGGAAGGGAAAGGACCAGTGTCTACTAGAGAATTTCCTACTTAAGCTAGGAGGCTGTCTTTCACAGTCTGCATAGACTTAGCTTTGTCATCCATCTTTTTAAGAACAGCCTCAGCTTTAGGTCCAAAGAGGAATTCTTTGTCAAGAGGAGCATCAGAGGAATTCCTTGTCAAGGGAAGCATCAAGATGGTTGGATTTAACATGGTCAGGAAGAGACTGTTCCCTAAGCCAAGCATGCCTTCTAATAACTGAGCCAGTGGCAGCTGCCCAGCTAGAAGCCTCCATGGCATCATAGCGACAGTGTAAGGAATGCCTTGCTACCTGAGAACTGGACTGGCAATGATCCAAAACTCTTTAGAAAGGTTTTTATCCTCCAGTGAAGAGACAAAGAGTTGTGTACTTACCATGACTTGTGCTATCCATTCATTATTCATCATAATCATTATTCATCAGAGCCAGCAACTAATAGACAGATCCAGAGCTCAAGCTCCTCTCCTTCCCATAATCCCCTGCTGACCTCCAACCCTCAGATTGAGTTTGCTGAACAAATGGAAATGCAGAACAGTCTGAAAAGGAGATTAAAATATTCAAAAAATGAACTATTCTAGCTCTACCATATCTCCAGAAGGACAAGAGAAGGAGCGTGGGAATGTGATGAATAATGACACTGGATAGCACAGATTCCAAGTTATGGTAAGTACATATCTCTTTATCTGATGCTATTCGCGTCATTATTCATCACAAATGGGTCAGAATCCCCAGTTACTATAAGCCCTGGGTGGTGGGAGCACAGAGGAACCAATGGAAGCCTTGTTCCTAGACACCAAGTCCAACTTGCAGTGCGAAACAAAGGTGTGGGGATCAGACCAAGTAGCAGCCGAACAAATCACATCTAAGGAAAGTTAATCAAAGAAGGCCACAGAACTAGAAGAGTGTGCCTTAACTGGTCTAGATAGCTCCACATGCCTGCTATCATAAATGTAGGAAATACAGCTAGCAATCCGTCTGGAGATAGTTACTTTAGAAACTGCCAAACTCTTTCTATTTTGAGAAAAAGTCATAAAGAGCTGGTCCGACTTCTGAAATTCATCAGTCCTTTTCCAATAGAAACATAATTGTCTATGAACAGCTAAACAATGCAAAATATACCCTCCTTTGTTAGAGTAATTAGGGAAGAAAAACGGTAGTTGTACTGATTATTTGGGGTTAGCCTCCAAAGCCACTTTCGGAATAAACAAAGGATTTGTTCTAAGGGACACCCTGTCCTTGTGGAAGACCATAAATGGAGGTTTAATGCTTAGAGCCTACAGTTCAGAGACCCTCTTGGCAGAGGTAATGGCCACTAAAAATGCCATTTTCCAAGGCAGGAACTTAATATTACAAGAAGCAGATGGTTCAAAGGGCTTTTGTGCCAAGGACTGCAGCACCAAGGTCAAATCCCATGGTGGGAAATCAACAGCCCTATAGTAGGCCCCTCTGCCTTTATCCTCATCTCGCTTTGCCTCACCTCCCTAAGAGGGGAGTTCCAGCTGAGAGGGAGGGAGAAGACAAAACTCTGCAAAACAACTCTCACACTCTCCCTCCAGCGCAGAAGGTATCAAAGAACATAGCAAACAAGCAGGTTCTTTCAGAGACATAACACTTGGGGACAACAACAAAAGATATAAGCATACAACAACAACAACTGTTCCAGTAGTACTAGACTTACATAGGCACCCTATGTAGAAACAAACCAGGCACCTAGACACTTGGTAATCCCTGAACAAGGCGAGGAATACACTCACAGTGGAGAACACTCCTGAACATAGTGTCTAAGCCTGAGAGTGTTGAGGGTGGGATTGTTCACTTACACTTGTAATGACTTTACCCTAGCTCACAGGTAGCAGGAACTCAGAGAACGCCTGAGCACAGTGAATGCAAGCTGTCAGTGTCCTCTAAAGGGATACTGATTTTGATCAGTGCCTGTGGCTTGTAGTAAGAACTTTGAGCAGCCGCACAATAGTTAGCAGCAGACAAATAGTCCTGCAAGGAGCTAGGACAGAAGAGCCAGGATGTAGAGGCCTCTCTTTTGTGTAGGTAAAGTTCCAAAGTTGTGGAGTGTAGACAAAGACCATGGGCAATTCACTGGACTGTCGGACAAGGTCTATTTTGTCTCTTGGGTTGAAAATTATGCTGTAACTTCGAAGACACTGATTCAGGACTAAAAAATCAAATAAAATTTCCTCGTCCAAGTAAAATCTGGAGTGTAGGATATGAAGAAAGGAACTGTGGCATAGGAGTGAAATGTATGCAGTGTGAACAAAAAAAGGGGTGAAAAATGGATCACAAATGTGGATGAACGGAGCAGACTTTGGGAAGAAAGGTCCCAGGGTGTGAGAATTAATCTAAAGATGTAAAACATTCAGGGACAAAATCAAACAGGAAACGAAGGTGTGCTGTTGCCAAAGCTCAAATAGGAGGAGCTGGCCCAGAAAAAAGGTTCAAGAAAAACAAAAGTAGGAGTTCCAGAAGGAGAGGTCAGGAGAAAAGAAGAACAATGTGGCTGAAACAAAGCCAGGAAGCCAAAAGAAGGTCTAGTAGAGTTCCCACTGGATTGCACATGTGGACAAATCCCTTTAGCTCTTTAACAGCTGCTGGAAAAAGCCCAGAGCCCCAATAGGAAGACATCTCTAAGATGTATGGAGGAAGTAGCATATAGGTCATCATTTTCCATTGCCTTGCAGGGAACAACTAGGCTGCTCCCCAAGAAAAGCAGCAGAGAAATGATATGGATCCTACTTGGGCCTGTAGATCCGGCTCATAACGCCCAATGCAGGTGAGAGGCATTTTGAGATGCTTTGAGAGTAGCCACTAGAGAGCAGTTGAGAAGCAAAGTGCAATGGGATCAGCCTCTGCTAAGAAGATCCGGAGGTTCTGCGTGAATTGAGGGAGAGAGAAAAGGACGGGTGAGAGACAGGAGACCCGAGGGGTCGTCAGTAGATAATTGTCTTGTTCTGAAACTCAGGAAGAGATTTTTGCTCAGATAGAAGAGGGTAAAAAAGAAGATTGGACGAGGTCAGAATTTTGGCCAGAGGAGCCCCCACTTGCGTCCTTGGGGGCTTCTGAGGAAATTTTGAGTGAGGCAGACGGAAATCAAAAGCGAGGAGACAAAGCGGCAGGAATCAGCTCCCCAATCGGTATGTGAGGATCCCCTGCTTGTGCATGAAGACCTGTGGCATTTGGCAACAGGCAGACTCGTCTTTGGCCTGACGCAAAGGCTGGCCCCACTTGGCCGGGCTTGCTTGCCATAGTAACTTCTGCAGGTGACCTTTGTACGCTTACACTATGATTCTGATGGGAGGAAGAAGCTGGACCTGGTTGCCCCATATGGTGCGCTACATTCCAACGACAGACAGGACCGCCCCCGTTCTTAACAGATTCTCGCTGGCCTCTGCATAGTTGATAAGACTTGGTTGGGATGCCTATAATGTACCAGACAACCGTCCACATTATTATGCTGACTGCAACAGTCCCTAGTCCTGGCCTTGTACCTAGTGTTGTCCCAGCTTAGGAACATCGCCTCAAGGTCTGAACAGGGGATATGCAGATTGCCTATCAAATTGGTCCATTCGCCTGTTGATAAATGTCCCTGAAAGATGCCCCCACCCTATCAGGGAGATATATGCCCATCACACAGTTGCTGCTGGAGTGGGTGGCAAGCAGCCACTCCAGTAGCAGATTGGGAAAAAGGATAGCTTTGGTATCTGGAAGATTGCATATGTTTGTGATATAGATTGCGTGTCAGGGGTAGCAACCCCAATGACCAGACCAGCCACAGTTCCATTTCTCTGAAAGAGAGAGGAAGTATATATGATTGTAGGGGATTTGCAAGAGGGGGAATTCCAAAGGGAAATTCCGAGAGATTGTAGACTATGTTTTAGAATGGATCTGGCGGAGATCATGAGCTGTAGTAAATTTGCAGAATCTGCTGGAAGATTGTAGAATTAAGCAATGCGATAGTGTGTAATCCCAAGTGAAATCAGCCGCTGTGTGAGCTGTGAAAGCCGTTTTTTGAAATTTCTGATGGCTGAGGGCAGCTCACAAGAGCCTAGAAAGCTGAAAGCCCCCTGAATCACATTTGCTGGGAGAACCTGGAGCCAAGGCAGGGAGGACGCTGACACCTGGAATCCGAGGCGCCTTTGAGGTGCTACCAGGGTCAAAGTGATGGTGAAGACCCTGGGCCTCCTGGAGAATGGAAGGGCAGGGCCATTTAGAAGTAGTGACTGGCATTCAGTGATGGCTAGAGATTAATGACGCCCGTCATTTTGGATGTGAACATTTGAACTTTCTTTCTTGATAAGAGCTTGATACTTTGATTGAGAAGAAATGAATCCTCTTTGTGGATTGAAGGACTGGTTGGAGAACTTTTTAAAAGCTGAATAGCCTCCTGTCCTGCTCAGGTTAGGACTGGCCTCTTTTTTGCGTAGCGTTGAATTTTCTTTTGCTGTAGCTGGAGCATAGATGGGTTGGGGAATCTAGACTGCTTTTCTGACTTTTGTCTTCTAGTGGAAAGGGGGCACAGAAAGCTGCAGTGCAGGGCCTCGACCACTGGATTGTCTGAGCAATAGACTTGTGGAAACTGGGGGGGCTAAGTGGAAATTTGTGGAGGCCTCTGCCTGTCACGCCTACCAATTAGGGTCCTCTAGATTTTGGCCAGGCCTCTCCCTGAAAAGGCCTCCCCGACACCCTCCTCCCCCTGGCTATGTGGTCTCAGAACCCTGAAAGCTTGAGAGGAGTTTCTCACTCTCCTCTTGGTTTTGGGAGAACCCTGGGCTTTTCTACCCCCGTCTCCCCACCTCCCACTGCTCACCCTGTCTTATGGGGGGGAGTGGAAGAACCCCGAAAAGAACAGACCCTTTCTTTCCACCAAGAGGTTCCGGGGGTCAGCTGGGATGGGGTGGGAAAAAAGACACCGACTTTCCACAGAGTCTTACCTAAGTCGGTGATCGGTAAACACCCTTTAGGAAGGCTTCACAGAATGAACCCTACCAGCAATCAACCAAGTAAAGGAAGGGATGATCGCCATGGAACTCAAGACAATCCAAGTAACTGGATCAGACCTGTCGGCAAGACCTATCGTTCTCAGCAGCACAAGTTTTCGCCCTGTATGAACATGTGAGATCCTGTAACCAATCCAGAGCAAGTAATAGGTGTGACATGTATGATAACTGTTCCAACCTTCTGTATAGATGGCATGCCTAGAAAGTAGGGGAGGGCCCCAACTAGATCCCGATCCTCTGAGCCGCTGAACTAAAATGCTAGTCCATGGGGAAGTCCAGGAAAATTCCTTTTATTAGGCTGCTCTCTTCATATCTGTAGATCCACTATTCCCTTTATTAGCAGATGGCCAGAGATGAGAAGATTCATACACTCCCTTTTTTTCATGCTAGCATGGCGCTCCTGGCAGGCCCATTTGTTAGGCTTCCTAGCAGTAAGCTCATCTTCTCCAATCGGTGAAAACTTCCAGGAGGAAATGGCTCCATCCCAGGTGGTAGTGTCGCCCACGCTATCAGCAGAAGAATCCATTAACTCATCAAGGGGCCTCTCCTGCCAGGAGGATCTCCCACAGGCACCAAATGCCTATCACACCTCCTGGACTCAGGGGTTACTGGGGACCAGGAGAATCACTCCTGCTTTAGTCAGTCAGATGTCAGTCCTTCTTGTGGAGCGTCGAGGGTGTCTTCTCTATCTCTGACCATCTCCGTCAGTGTTCTCGGGGGGCATCGAGAAGAAGCCTCCAAGAAAAATCCTCTCCCTCAATCTCGGGCCTCCACACAGGGCATCCGGGCGCAGCCTCCCGAGGGAAGAGTGGGTGCAGGGGAGGATAACGGCCACTTATGGGCAGAGAAGACTGTATTCGCTGCATGGGAGGACAACACCCATATGTTACCTTCCTGCTGAATAAGGAGTGCCCCCTCCGAACAGACAACACCTTCCCCGAGTCCGAAGCCCCCGGTATCCCGAAGCCTCCAGAGTGGAGGTCAAGGCAGCAGGAACCCGAAGACAGGTCGAAACATCGGTCCGACTCTCAGTCCGGAACAGGATGGATCGCCGGCTCCGAGACTCCAGTGTGGATGGGGAATCTCATGGTGAGCAGTACCGAGACCCGAGTGGGGGAGACGAGGTGAACGATCCGACGGAGTCGAGGTGAAAACCTGGCCTCTCCCGGCTCCGAGATCAGGATCAGCTGGGAGGTCAGCAGGGAGATAATCTCCCCGACCAAGACCGAGGTGGAGAAGAGGAGGAACAGGACCCGAAGGGAGCGCCTCGAGGGTCGTATTCTCCATCAATTTGACCGATGAGTTTGGTCCACATTGGTTCTCGAGGAATTGGTGAGAGAGAGTGTCACGGAAGACCTGGAAGCGCCTGAAGAACAGGGAGGGAGTTCCAAGACGAGGTTCGCAGGAGGAGAGGCAAGATAACTGACATTTCGTTCCAAGACCGAGGTTCGTAATCGACGAATCCGATTGTCTGCCCTTTCAATAGAATGACTTGAGCGAAAATTTCTTCGGCTCCGCCGGATTGACGACTTGGTCTTCGACATCCAGAGCGATTCCTTCGAGGAGCTTTTTAGAAAGTCATGAAGATCCTCTTTCTCTTGAGCCTTTAGTTTTGACCCATCCATACTTTTGCTGACGCATGATGACACCCTTCCACTGAATGGCAGACAGAGAGAGTCTGGAGAGAGATGGAGAGGGCCAAGACAGACCACTGACAGAGATCTTCAATCTGAATTTTAAATCCAGACTTAGCTTGTCTGCTTTTAAAGCCATTCTGGTAATTTTTGAAAACAGTGTGTACAAGAAAACCAGTCAACAAAACAAAGTCAAAAAATCCAGAGAGTAAATAAAGCCAGTTAAGTCAAATCAGTCAAATCAAGTCAGTTCCAGTACAGGGTGGGTGTTGGGAACTCAAAGGCCCTAAAAGTATATAAAACAAATATATATAAAACCCCGAGAAACCCTCAATACACTCAACACAACAAACACACATAAAAACACATTAAACAAAAAAAAAAAAAAAAAAAAAAAAGAAAGAATAATAAGAAATAGCTCTTCAGAGCTGGTCCGTCTCTCAACAAAATGATGACATTTACTTGCGAGCTGCAAAGTAATCTAGAGGTGAGAAGGAGGGGGGGTTTTAGGAGTTAGTTGGGTCTAGAGCTTCTTCGAGATGCAGAGCTGTCAAGCGAATTGACACGGAGCCGAGGATCGGCTCCGAACCCAGGTGTAAGAACAAACGGCGAGATTGAACACTCTCACATGGATCTTTTACAGGCAGTCTAAGAAGAAAAACTCCTTTGAGAAAGGCTTTGCACAATTTAGAAGAAAATGCGGGCTCCTCATTCAAATGGAAATTAGAAATGGACATCAAATGGAGCTTAATCATAGAGAAGCTCACCCCATCCTGAAAAATGGGAGACAGGAACAGCAAAATATCAGGATCTGGGGCTGAAAAAAGATCCAACTTGCACTGTCTGGCCTAAATAGAAAACCTTTTCCATTTAATGGAATTCACCTTCTTCGCATATGCCTTCTGGGATGCCAGGATGATGCTCCTCACCAGGGAAGGAAGCCTGGACTGTGAAAGGAATACTGGAACTGGAGGAGCCGTGTGGTTAGACAAAGAATCTGGAGATTGGGAAGTGGAAGCCCCCAGGGATGGGAAATGAGATCTGGAACAGTATCCAATATCCAGGGAGGATATTTCAGATGAGACCGTAGAAGGGAGAACCACGCCTGATGAGGCCAAAGGGGCGATGAAAAGAGTCTTCAGGCGGTGAGCTTTCTCTAAGACCTTGGGTATTAGAGGAGTAGGAGGGTAAGCATAGAGTAGTGCCGGTGGCCAATCATGGATCCCTGGTGACTCCCCCATTGGAGGGATCAGGGCAAAGTAATTGCTGCATTTCTTGTTGACTGGGGAGACAAAGAGATTGCAGCATGGCTGAACCCAACGTTCCATTATCTGACTTGCCATTGATGGATTCAGGGACCACTCGTGAGGACTCCAGACAGATCTGCTGAGTTTGTCGGCCAGCACGTAGGAACTGCCAGGAATGTGTGCTGCAAGAAGAAAGTGCCTGGAAGACATCACCCATTCCCACACTCTCATGACCTCTCTGCAAAGAGGATAAAATCGTGTTCCCCATTGCTTGTTGATATACCAGACCACCACCATGTTGTCCGTTTGAATTGCAATGGTCCCCAGCGGGAGGCACTCTTGAAAGGCTTGCAACATTAGAAGGACTGCTCTCATCTCCAGGACATTTATGTGCAATTTGGTCTCTGTGGGGGACCATGTGCCTTGAACCGTCCTGAACTAAAAATGCCCCCCCACCACCACAACAGGGAGGTATCCATGGTCACTGTGGCCTTGGGAGGGAGAAGACAAAATGGTCTGCCTAGAATTGGGTCCTGAGACTGAAGCCACCAAGCAAAGTGATTTCTGCAAATCTGAGTCATCCTGATGGTCATGGACATGGGATGAACCTGAGTGGACCACTGGACTGCCAGGGTCCATTGAAGAACCTGCATGTGATACCTGGCAAGTGGCACTAACTGGACTGCTGCTGCCATCAAACCTAATACTTGAAGAATCTGATGGACTGACAGGTGCTCTAGATCCAGCAAGCGATAGACCTGATCTTGAATGAGTTGAACTCTGCATAACGGTAGTGCTGCAGTCTCCGATACGGTGTCCAATTGGACCCCAATAGACTCTTAACCTTTGGCACGGAGAAAGATTAGATTTGGGTAGACTGACTATGATGCCTAGATGCTGAAAAAGGTTGATGGTGTAACTGGTGGCCACTAATAGTCGATGCCTTGTGAGAGCCTTGAACAGCCAATCGTCCAGGTACGGGAAGACCTGGTGAGTCCAAAAGGCAGGGCTCTGAACTGGCACTGACTGGCCTGTAACTAAAAGCTCAGATGTCTCCTAAAGTGGCTGTTGATCTTGATATGATAGCATGCACATCCAATCGTCCTTGTGCAACAGAGGCAGAATGGACAGGACAGTGACCATCCGGAACTTGGCCTTCTTGACTGAAAGATTTAGTTCGTTGAGGTCCAAAATCGGATGCACATTCCTGGTCATTTCTGGCATCAAAAAGAAACGAGAGTAAGTTACAGACCCTCGCTGTCCTGTTGGGACCTTTTGAATGGCTCTTTTTTTGAATAAAGTCTTGAACCTTAAGATAAGCCAACTCCCTTTGGTGGGGTGGAATGTCTGGGAGAGATTTTAGAACTGGAGGGGGCTGAAAAAAAAAGAGAATGAAGTAACCCCTGGAAATGAGCTTTAACACCCACTGATCAGAAGTGAGACTTGTCCAGGCTAGTGGGTGTAGGGAGAAACTTCCCCTGATTGCCTCCAGGGCAGGACAGCTGGGGAGCTGAAAGGGCTTCTCCAAGACGGGTTCCCAACAGCCCTGATTCTGTGAACCCCCTCTAACTCTGGTTCGGCATCTACCACTGAATCCCCTACCCCGGCTTGCAGAACAGGATTCCTGGGGGGCATCCTGGAAGGAAACTAAGTCCTGCAGAACAAAATGTTCTTACTTCCCCAATGAGTCTTGGAAAAGTAACGTTGAGGAGTAGAAAACTTGATTCCCACCGTGGACAGAATTTTACCTTCCTGCTCACTGCGGGTCAAAGTTTCCTTGACATACTGCCCAAACAGGCTGGAATCATCAAAGGGGCTTTAGTAAAGAACGCCTTGAAGGATTCCGCAAAATCGCAAAGGTGAAGTCAGGCATGCCACCTAATGGCAATGCCTATGCCAGACACTCGAGAGGTGGCCTCAGCTGCACTGGAGTTCAACCTCATCAAAGCATTAGCTAAGGAAGTCAGAGTAGACAGCCTATGAGAGACCAACTTAAGACTCTCTGGAGGCAACAACTCTATAAGGGAAGTGGTGAGTTCTGACACCAAATGCCTCTGAAGCTGGGTAAAATGTGCCAAATAGTTAGTTGCTCTCAGTCCAAATATAGATAAGGCAAATACACGATTTCCAAAGTGGTCAATCATCTCAGACTCCCTGGTTGGTGCATGGACTGTGGAGCTTTGTTCCCCCAGCTCTTTCTTAGTAGCGGTGGCCACCACCATGGCATCGATGGGTACACCCTTGCTCCAAAAGGTCTTATCCTTGTGAAGACTGAGGAATTTGTTATTTTTCTTGGGCACCGGTACCACCATGTCCGACTCCTTCCAAGCCCTGCTGGCAATAAGTTCTACCAGGTTTGTGGGCAGTGCAGGACACCCAGGTAGAAGATGGGCCCACCCTAAAGGCCTTCAGAAATGCAGATTCCTCCAAAGATGGGGTTGGGGAAGACCAACCACCTCTTTCTTTAATAATTTTGAGGATGTCCTCAAAGGATACTTACTCATACAGAAGTCTGGGGGCCCCATCTCCTTCCTCGAAATCCGTGTCTTCCATGAGGGACTCTCTGGGGGAGTGCAAGTGTCTCCTCTTATGGTTTCACTTGAGGGGGTTCCTCCATGGTGGGCAAGGCAGAGGACTTGGAAGAGACAGGAACACCAAGTGAGGCAGTGCCTGTCTGAAGACACTCATGGAAGTGCTGACCTTGGAAGGATGATGAAGCCTCAACACCCAAACCCAAGACAGGATGGGGGATACCTAGAGAAGGAGAGGTGACTAACAAAGTGGAGAAGGTTGCCTTTATCACCCATAAGGCCAACGGGCTGGACGAAGCTCTCCTCTCCTCCCCAGTGGCCAGAGCCACCCAGGGGGGAAGAACGGACCCTGATACAGCACCAAAGCTCCCAGACGATATCAGCCCTGAGCTGTCCAGTGTTGAAGCCCCCAAAGGAAGGGAACAGTCAGAAAACTCTGGGGCCAACCCCACTCCCAGGAAGCCAGTACAGACTTCACAGGGATTAGGTGCCATCTGTTCTGAGAGCAGTTGAGCACAGCCAGCCAGCAACCCTGATGATGTCAAGGTTACGAATACTGGACACTGTCAGCCACTCACTATGAATACTATGGACCTGAAGTTCCAAAACTGGATGGATTGGAAAAGGAGAGTGGAGTCCTGTAGATGGGAAAGGTCCCCTGGGCATCTGAGCTGGGGATGACAACAAATCCAACTCAATTTGGGCTTTGAGGAAACTCCTCTTCATCCTGTCCATATCCGAGGGTAGTAAGCTTCTGGAATACCTGGATGAGACTGACGAGTGCCCTGATCTTGGAGGAGATCCTGCCTTGGATCCCACAGCCCTAAGGTCCCCTGACAGGGGATCCACTCCAATGGAATGGATCCGAGTTCTTGGAGGGCAGAGAGGGTGCGCCTTCAATTATAATAGGATTTGACAGAACTGTCTGATCCAACAGCCTAGATGGATCCGAGGGCTTGGATGGCATGCTGGTCAGATCCAACAAACCACTCAGATCCGGGAATAGTTTGTACCTGCTTGGATCCAAAGGCCTCCACTCTGAGAAGTTCTTGGATCCAAGAGTCTGATCCGAGGCTCTCAAAAATGTGATCTCAGATCTGAAGCAGAAGAGGCTGGGCTCAGATCTGTGAATCTGTTTTCCAAGAGCCTTGGCTTTTTTTTGAAGAGGACCTCCATAAGGGATGAAAAGGCCTCTTTTTAGGTTCCTGTGGGGGCTTGGAAGGGGACTCGAAGGGCAGAGAACCTCCCCCCCAAGCTAAGCCCTTCAAAAGAAGTCTGTTGCAGTGCTCCACAAGGGTCATGGGATTGAAGGCGTCACAAATGTTGCAGTTAACCTCCAGGTGCGCCACCCCTAAGCAATAAAGGCACTCCTCATGCGAGTCAGAACATGGCATCTTTCAATTGCATGAGGACCACCTTTTGAATCCAGAGGGTTTCTCAGATATGATAAACTGCTGACAAAAAACACACACAAGCATCTGGCAAGAGAAACACAAGCCAAAAAAACACAACTCCCTCCTTAAACCTAAGAATTAACTGGAAAAAAAACCTATTTTCTTTTTAAAGCAAAGAAAGGGCAGGAAGAGAACATGACAGGGGGAGGGGAACCACTAAATAGCTAGATTAATGTATGGGATAGGGGAGTAAACTACTCAAAACAACTTTAACTACCCTAAAATAAGTAAATAATCAGTACTGGTTAACTAACTTAAAACTAGAAAAAAACCCAAAAGAAAAACACTTATCTGACTAGCTTGAGCTCAAAGACCACATCCAAAGCGTTCAGTGGCAAACAAGATCTGAGGGTTGGATGTCAGCAGGGGATTATGGGAAGGGGAGGAGCTTGAGTTCTGGATCTGTCTAATAGTTTCCAGCTCGGATACGAGGTCAGATCCAAAACCCCTTTTGTGATGAATAATGACACGGATAGCATCAGATCTTTTGTTTCAGCTGATCCAGAATGGTTTGCTGATATTTAATCATGTGAAATTGACTGCTGACAGCCCCCATAGTAAGGCTGGCTAATGTATATATCTTTTTCACAAATCTATCAAGGGCCCTGCCCTCTTTATTTGTAGCAAAGGGTTTCTAATAGAACTGTCTCAAACCCCTTTGGGTTCTGGGGTGACCACTTCTGGATCAGTAAAAGGATTTTTGAAAAGGTATTTATGGGAGTCCTGTACCCTATAAAACCTGTCTGGTTTATGAGGGCCTGAGGAAAGAGAGTCAGAATTCAAGAAGGAATTCTGGAAGACATCCTCAATCAACTCTAAAGTGGTTGGAACAGCATGAGGTTTGCGCTTTGGGAGATCCAGAAACTCCCTAATTCTATTTTTTGACTGAGGGTACTCCTGTGCTTCTCAGTGGAAATGTTCCCTCATAGCATGGAGGGTCTGACCAAAGATGATATCCTCTGTGGGGAGGCAGAGGCCAGGTTCTCCTTTGAATCTGAATCCTCAAAAGAAGTGAGGGAGGGTCCTTATTCAGAACCACACATCTCTAGGTCTGAATCCTCATCAGATTCATAAGAATCTAGGGAAGCCTTAGAAGCAGGCCCCTTTTCCTTTTACCTGGGGAGGCATCCCCAGGTGCTTGTCTAAACCTAGCTATAGAGATCAGATCATCAGCTTGTCTAAGGCCCAGGCAGCAGTAAATTTCTTAGGAGTCACTTTGGCCTTGGGCCTAGGGATGTCTGACATCCTGACACCTGTCTCTCTGGAAGAAAGATGAAACAATGTAGGCTAAAGCCGGAAAGATACTGGGAAGACAGCGCTCTTCAGAAGCTGAAGTCTGCATAGCAGCCCTGGACCCGACCGACATGCTGAAAGCAAGGGCCTGTGCAGAAGTAGAGGGATCTAACAGCATGTCAGATTTCGAATGAGTCTTGACAGAGGTCTGCACCACCAACTCAGGCACAGAAGGGGACTGCAAAAGCACCTTGCCTTCTTCAACAATCACAAACCTAGAAGGAGAAATGGATGGAGAATGATTGTCGTCCAAGGGCCTAAGCTTGGGTCTCTTATCTTTTTCCCTGTTACGCCTAGGCTACTCAACCTCCAAATGACTGGTGGGTGCCTTTGGACACTGATGAGAAGATTCAATACTAAGGAATCTAGCTAAAATCTTGGCCCTACATCTGTTCATCCTAGAGTTAGAGAGAGCACAAACATGGCAACTAGGGATGTGGTGATCCAGGTCTAAACAGGTGACGCAAAGCAATTGGAAGTCTCTGTGTGGGATTGCTTACCACAGCAGAGACAATTATTTACTTTATCTGACATGAGTTTAAGACAAAAGAAAGGAATTCCTCAATGGGGTACTTACCTTTCCAACGACTTTTCTCTGGTGTGACCGACCAATGCCCTGAAACACTGCTTTCGACTCCGATGGCAAGAAAAGACTGATTTCATTATGCATGCTGGCCCCCTATTATACCTAAGAGTACTGACGTCATTTAGGGAATTTGCCAGCCTTAGGAGGGAGGAAAGAATTTTCTCTGGTAGTCGGGCCGGGCAAGGGCTTTCACAGCAGGAATTCCCACAAATCAGTACTGCAGCAGTGAAACATGAAGATCATCATATGAAAGTCCTTCTCCTGCAAGACTCAAGTAACCATAGACAAAACATTGTAAATACTCTTCGCATTGAGGAAAGCCTGAATGGCAAAACTATGTACTAGAACAGATGTCTACTTAGAAGGAACCTAAGGAATTTAGTAAGCACTGGCATGCCAAAAAGGCATCCATACTATCCAGCAGACATTGATGTGCCTTGGAGAAGACAAGACTGAAGCCCTGGGGAGACACCACCTGGAGCCACCTGAGCTGACTGATATCTTTGAATTCAATTATGGGATGGAAATTGGCCATCTCCTTCAGTACTAGGAAGATTTGGGACTACAACATTCAGTCCAAGTCTGAAAAAAAGGCTGCCTTTATGGCCCTTTTTGCAGTATTATCTGGACCTGTTCTAACTGTTCCACAGAGACGGACTGGACTCTTAGTGGAGTACCTTTAGTGAAGAGGAGTCTAATAATCTAAGATGTGACCAGTAATGGCCACAACAAGAATTAACTGGCTCTTTGTAATGGCTCTTCAAGCTGGTTGAACTCTGAGAACTTGCTCCTATCGGTAGCCAGAGAATTCGTCTTTGGGTTATTTGGCAGGTCATGGGGAACAAGAATACCTACTTTGACCTGTGAGGATAGTTCTTTTTGGGAGATGACTGGGACTGAAACATTAAGAGATGGGACCAGAGATCATAATGGCCTAACAGAATTCTGAAAGCCTCTTTCCTCATCAAGATGTTATCTATCAGGTCTTGAGAGACTTGGCCAAGAGAGCCTCCAACTTATACTGGGCATCCATAATCATAGGTTCATAGGTGTGTACTATGCTAATGGCTGTGCAACCTTTACAAGCCTAGCCCATAGAAGTGCCCTGGCAGCGTACCGTCCGACGTTAGTTCCCAGTGCCTCTATCAAATAGAGCCACGGGAATGATCCACAGGGTCAGCTTCTATTTCCCATCCACTCATCAAGATTTCTCTTGAAGACGGCCAATGAGGTGCTCTGCTTGACATGTATGGGAAGTCTATTCCAGAGCATGGGCAGTCTCTGGGTTATGAACCTATCCCTCCAGCATGTTCTGTTGATTGTGGTAATGAGGTTAAGGTCTCTGGAGTGTGTGGTGTGGAGGGATTGGGATTTCTTTAGATGTAGCATTTCTAACAGAGCTGGGTCAGACATGGCTTTGTAAGTCAAGCAGAGATTGCCTCTTAGAAGATGATATAAGACGGAGAATAGCTGGAATTTTTTGAGTCTGTCCATGTAGGACATGTGTTTAAGGCCTAGGATCCTCTTCATGAGGTACTTCTGTGGCCTTTCCAGCTGTTGCATGTGTCTATACTTTTGTGGCCTTTCCAGCTGTTGCATGTGTCTAGTGAGGTACATGCCAATTGAGGCATTATACTCTATGACTGGCCTAATGAGGGAAGAGTAGAGAGAGATGATGACCTCTTTCTTCCTGAATGCAAAACCCTTGGTAATGAGATGTGCAACACAGAAGGATTTCCTGCCACAGTGGCAATGTGGTGGTCGAAGGAGAGGTTGCTGTCAACTTGTGTCCCCAGATCTCTTATAACACCTTCAGTGTTCAGTGGGCTCCCATTGATGTGGTAATTAGTGGGAACTGAATTTTTCCCAAAGGGGATGATGATGCACTGTTTGGCATTAAGGTTAAGGCCATGGTTTCAACACCAGTCACTGGACTCAGTGAGGCCTTTCTGTAGGATGTCTACATCACTTGGTGAGTTAATGTCTCTCAGCTTGCAATTGTCTGTGAACTTGGTCAGCCAGAGTCCCTCCATGTTGGCCTGGACTTCTGAGAAGTAGATACCAAACAGGAGAGGACCCAGGACCGATCCCTGTGGGACTCCACTCGTGACTGGTCAGTAGTCTGATTTAGAGTCTGCTACTTTCACACTGTGGGTTCTATCTGTGAGCCAATTTGCAACCCACCTAGTGATATAGGGTTTGATGCCTAGTTTGGTGAGTTTATCAATAATTCCTGAGTGGGCAATGGTATTAAAGGCCTTGGCCAGATCAAGGTAGGCTGTATGAACTGCCTTGCCCTCATCCAGAGCTCTGGTGACTGACTCAAAGAAGTCAACCAGGTTGAGCAGGCATGCTCTACCTTTCACAAAACCAAACTGAATGGGATCTAGAGTTTGGAGATTCCCTATATCCTTGTTAATTAGGTCCATGATGATGCGCTCCATAGCCTTACATATCAGACTCATCAGGGTAATGTGGCAATAATTCCCAGGGTCTGTAGTCGCTCCCCCTTTATGGAGAGGGATGACTGTAGCAGTGCGCCATTTGGTAGGGACAAAGCCTGAGGTGAGGCTGTGATTGAACAGGACACACAGATGTGGTGCCAGTTCACTTTGTACTTCATGTAGAACACATCCAGGGATACTGCCGGGTCCCATGGAAGCTGTATTCTTGGCCACAGGCAATGCAGCTTTAACCTGTTCTGCAGTAATGCTGGGTGCCTGTCATTCCTCTGGTACTGTGAGTGGTCCTTTTGGGGGGGTAGAGAGTGGTAAAGTTGGCACTGAATCTGTCGGCCAGTATGTTGGCACTGTCTGTTGACTCAGTATAGGAGGTACCTTTGTACAGTAACTCAGAGCAAACCTGGGTATTACCATGGAGATTCTTGATATAACTAAAGAAGGTTTTGTGGTTGTTTTTAGTGTCTGCCGCAATTCTGCCTTCATAGCTGGCTTTAGAGGTTTTGATGAGGGATCTCAACTCTGTGCTGAGGCTAATAAGGGAGATTTTCCAGTCTTGAGACTTTACCTTTTTCCTGCAACAGTTTCTTCCTTCGATTGTAGAGTTTCTTAATGGCAGAGGACCACCAGATTGGCTTCCTTTTTTGGAGGAGAGTGTCTTGGTTCTGTTGGGTATGGCTAGTTCCTTGTATTTATGTAAGTGTTCGTACAGTGCATTGGTGTATGACATGGCAGTCATGCATCTACTTTCCATTGACATGGGTGCAGTGTAGTTAGCCACCTGTTTTTAGGTGCCCAAAGTCAACTTTGGAGAAGTTTTTCATGGTGGTTACCTTTGCAGGGGGTGTTGGTGAGATGTGGATTTCCATGGTGATTAGTTTGTAGTCAGATCTAACCAAGGAGGAATAGACTATTGGTGTAAAGCAATGGTTGCCCATGTTAGCAATAACCAGGTCAAGGATGTTGTTTCTTCTAGTAGGGGTAAGAATGAGCTGGTCCAAGGCATTGAAATCGATGAATTCCAGGAAGCGTCGGGCCAGTGTATTGTTGCATGAGTAGTTTTTCCAGTTGATGGAGGGGTAGTTGAAGTCACCTAGTATGACAGTGTTGGGTTGGACCCTAATAGTTTCCAGGGTGCTTAGGAATGTACAGTGAGAGTCTTGGGACATGGCTTGGGACCTATAGCAGGCTACGACCTGAATCGCCGTCTTTCCCAATGTTAATTGTACCTGAAGTATCTCAGATGTGTTATGCTGGGCTACTATTCTAGAGTCAAGGTGTCTGAGTCTGTACAGAGCACTGCTAATCACTTGAGGGGAAAATAATACTTAGACCCTGAAAATTTAAGGATGAAGTATTTAAGGAGATATTCTGAAGTTAGAAAGAAATCAAACAGTACTTAGTGAAAAATAAAGAATTAGCTTGACAAGAGTGATGAAAAGAGGGGAGTCGCATGAATGGCAACTGCCTGTACTGCCATAATGTTGTTCCTGGGCTCCTTAGTGGCAAGAAAACAGCCTCAGCCACATTATCCTGTGCAACACCCTACTATGGAAGCCGTGGAGTTTTCATCACCTGCTTTACAAAGTCCAGACTAAAGAAGTCTGGCAAGTTATTCCAGGGCCTGATCCACTAAGAAGGAGGTCTGTAATCTACACAGGTGAGATGAAAAGTTGAAGACTCTAAGCACAAGCATGGCAGAGTATACTTTCTTGTCACACCTGTCTAGTACTTCTTATGCTGTATGATATTAAAGTAGTAAAATTATGCTGTCGCTTGGACTTAAGCTGAATCAAAAATATCCCACAAAAGTTAGCTTGTGGGTGCCTTGTTAAGTACTTGATACATCTGATCAGGGTGTCCACCACCTTGGAAGCCAAAGGAATAGGATTTAGGGGGTCTACGTGTTTTCAGCCCGCAAAAATGGCATATTTAATGGCCAATTCCACAAGAGGTATAACACATGGCTTTGCCTTCTTCCAGAGATAAACGCACATGTATTTTGGGGGAAAGGAAAGAGGTACAGAAGCCAATCCATAGAGGAATGCATGACCACCACACTCTCTCCTAAACAGAAGGGTCATCCACAGTGGAGGTCTAAAGTGGGAAGTACTCACTGTTTCTATCAAGCTGAAAAAACAGCATCCAGTTCCTCAGACTTCTCATAGCAGTCCAAGTGGGAGGAGCCCCTCAACCCCAGCAATATGTTTGCTCACTGTTTCACTCATGGGAACAGCGTGAAAAGTGTTCATATCAGATGTTATGTGATAGTGATCTGGCACACTGAAGTATACCAACCTATATGAGATGGCCAGTCAGTCTTCCTTAACCTTGTCTAACAGATCCTGTTGATCTCATGGGACAATTTTAAGAGAGTAGTTTTTGACCTTCAGTACCACTAAGCATAGAGAGCACTTGCTGGTATTAGTCTACTAAGCATCCAGCTCTGGAAGATCACTGGTGACTGGGCTATGCCTATACTCTGAAATACATCTATACATGGTGAGAGAGAAGGATGCATCTCTTCTGGGCTTCCTTGTTTCTACCAGACTGGAAGACCAGTCCCCTTGGGGGTGAATTCAACATTTGTAGGATGCAGGTAGCCCTTCTAAAATAGACTTAACTACAGGAAGACTAGACTGTAGCCTTTTTATCACAAGTGAGTCTTCTTGACTGTGTCCAGATGAGAATCTTGGGTTGTATGTGAGACCTTCCTTCCAAGAGCCATGTGAGTAACACTAAAGCATAGATAACCACCTGGTATCAAGGTTGACCTGGAACTACTCCTTCCAAATTCTATGGATGGCAAATTTTATCCACTGCCACTCATAACAGTTTACACTGTATTCTTCCCAAGGGCAAAAAAAAAGACATTGCCAATATGGGTCCTGACTAATAATTTAACTGCTACAGGGAAACTTTCTAAATTTGCTTGTAGGCATTGAACAAGGGAACATCTCACTAATGTGTACCAGGACTTAGATCTAAACTGTGAGTGGCAGAAAACTTGAGGGAATAGAATTCAGTTGCATTAATGTAGTTAGCATGTGAATACTAGGTGCACAATACAATGAGCATGGGATCTTCTGAATGCAAAAAAAAAAAATGCATCTGGCAGAGGGTATGAAATCAATAAATAGGGATGGTCCCTGATGTGCCATTACTGGTTGCATCTCAAGATTAAGGATGTTGGAACCTAGAAAAAGCAAGCACTAGAAAATGGAAATCAAAATTTAAACCAACTGTAATTGCAGACTTGAATATTGTAAAGGAGATAAAATAACTGGAATTGGGATCTTTCGAAGAGGGAAGAAGCATATTTCTTACAAATAAATAGAATTTGTGGAGACAATATGTTTTATAAATATTTGGGAGGAGGAGAAGATAAATTTAAGGGAAGGCAGGACTTGAGAAAATTATACAATGTTAGACTGAATGACAAGTATTGAAAAAAGTAAACATGAATAATACATTGAAAAAATGAATAGTGTTTATATCAGCGTACATTTACCCAAGTTACTGTTTAAAATGCAAGATATAATAAAGGTGTTTAAAAGAAAAAGATTACATATGATAGCTAGCCAGCTACACTGAGCACAGAGATAAAACCTTGACTGCACTGCAGGTTACCTCTATTCACATAATGGTTCAGACCCTGAAGGAGCTGGCAAGGAAGGATGATAGTGAACAGCCTCCACTGGTCACCCCTTCTGAAGGAGAAGGAGGCAGTTCTGGCTCACCAAAAAGGTTACAATTAGTGGGAGTAATAGGTACTACCCAGTGGTGTTCAAGCTTGCTGAGCCTGAGTACTCACAGTGCATTTTACACTGGCAGCTGAGAGGAACTCAGCACGTCATGGCAAGAGACAGCAATAGTGAAATTTGGAGAACCCATCCGGTGGGGGGGGGGGGTTGCCCCAAAGGGAAGAGGGTAAGCCACCCTGGCCCACTCCCTACCACTTTAAATGGCTTGCACTGCTGGACTACCTACATGTTGCTACCACTGTCTAGCACTAATCTCCATAACTGAGGTTTAACAGTATCCAAATTTCATGAAACACCCGGCTTAACTTCAGACTTCCATGAAGTAATATACTCATGGAAGACTTAGAACATCTTAAAAACACTGAAGGTATCAGATCTTCACTGTCCTCCTCTTGAACCACAGGAACTGTTCTCTTAACTATTTTTGTACATAAAACAAGAAAATTATTTATTCATTTACATTTGTTAATTGGGTAGTGTCAAACTGGGTCAGAAACCAGTTTTGAGGAGACCCGGGGAGAAAATCTCCAAAACAATACAAAACTTAGTTAAAGTATAGGTAAGCAGTTACACCAAATATTAAAAAGTAAGTTAGAAACTATGTTACGCAATCACAGAAATATTAGGAGGAATAACTAGCTTATACATATAAGTAAAAACTAAATTAAGAACAAATATAAATAATAGGTAGTTAATGTGTACATTATCCAAAAGGGCAACAATGCAAGTAAATCAAGAAATGAGCAGACAAAAGGAAAAATCTGATGCACTAGAAGAGAAGAAAAAAGAATGAAGAAAAACTAGCCAGGAGGAATACAGATGCAAAGCCATTTAGCATACAGATAATTTTTCAGGGTAGATTTAAATGTGGACAGGATTGGAATGTGTAAGATGTACTGAGGAAGATTGTCCCAGTCCTTGGAAATTGTATAAGAGTAGAGGGAGTTGCTATGACAGTTGTGAGACAGCGTTACTTTTAGCATTATTTTATTGGATGATCTTAGGAGCCTGCAGTTAGTGTAAGGCTGTAAAAGGTTTGAAAGCTGGACAGTTGTCATGGTTGTAAATGATATTATAGGCAACAGTAAGTTGCCTAAGCACTAACAGGTTGGGAAGCTCCAACAAGATGAGTTGACGGAGAACTGAACAGTGATGCATTTTAAGGGGTTGACTGGCAGCAAACATAGCTATTTTGTTATAGCAGGATTCTAATTTATTTAGGTCAGCTTTGGATAGATTTGTAAAGATCTGAGAGCAATAGAGGAGGGTGGATAGCAAGTGAGATCTAGCTGTGGCAAGTCTAGCTTGTTGTCTAAGGTAAGGCTTAACCCTGTAGAGAGCACCAAGTTTGGAGTGAACTTTTTTGATTGCTAGGCATATGTGTTTATCAAATTTTAGAGAATCATATACTGTAACTCCAAACAGCTTGGTCTGATTGGTGAGTTTCATCATTGTCCCATTGGAGGAGTGTATGGAGAAGGGTGTGCAGCTATGATCATTTAAAAATATGCTTATATATAGTTAAAACAAATAATCACCCAATGCACAATAAATTAGAGAATTAAAAAAATGATGAACCATAGTCTCTCCAACTGTAAACGGACCCTTTTGAATTGATGATTTTAAGTAACGTTCAGAATGAAGTCTTAGTATCATGTGCCTGGATTTGGACTGGCACAAGTTACCTACTCAAAGTTTACAGGTGTGTCTAGGGAACACAAAGCAGTCCCTCACCTGACAATTGGCTTACCCTAGTTCATGTATAGGGCTACATTTTTTTCTCATATGGAAAGAATCCAGGAGGTTAATATCAAAGTCTTAAAAATGAAAGAATCAGCTACTAAAAGACTGTGTGTGTGTGTGTGTGTGTGTGTGTGTGTGTGTGTGTGTGTGTGTGTGTGTGTGTGTGTGTGTGTGTGTGTGTGTGTGTGTGTGTGTGTCTTAATATCTACAGTAAAGTAATCTCTAACAGCAATTACCTGACTGAGGGTTTGGTCAATCAAAATGGGATGGTGCCTAATGAGGAGGGTCCTGCTGTAAAAAGTAGAGTTGTGTAAAATCTTACCAAAACATTAGATGTATTTCTATTCAATGTTTCAGTATTCCTAACAGAAGGAATCTCCTACCAAGGATAGCCCAACATCTGACCAGTATACCAAACCCTTTAGTACTTACAGGTGGATACAATCGGAAGTGAAAAAGCTCCAGGAGGAACAGAATGTCCCTAACGACAAGGAGGAACATGTGCAACCAGAAGGAGAAAAGGGAAAGGAACCTCCTTGGCCAAGAGGGTAAGAAAAAACAGAACAGAGTAGAGGGTGCAGTTGCGAGGGAGAAAATATTGCAACAGTGAAGAGAAGGACATCTACTGTTATGGTAAGATTTTACACAACTGTACTATGTCCTACCACATCACTACTGCAGGAAACTCTCCAGATACTCATGCAAGATAGCCCTGGAAATAACATCCAGCTTGTAAAGCTTAGTGAAGGTATGAACAGAAAAACCAAGTAGCAACTTCAAGGACAGAACTGATATCCATCCCCTTGAAAAAGGACCAGAGGAAGCAACAGGCCTGGTGAATGAGAAGTTATGTACTTACCATAACGTTCCATGTTAGTTGTCTTCTTCTCGCCTTCTTTCTTGCTGGATGGGGTTCGGAGAGCTATCTTTACCGGCTCGAGGCTATCCTATGTCCCATAATGCTAGGCGTGATATACCCAGATCTCGTTTGATAGCTAACACTATGGACATGCATGTCCCCACCATGACAGAGAATATATATATATATATATATGACCAAAAAATGCACCCAAACAAACAGGAAACAGCAGAAGTAATGTCCCAAACAGAAAATGATAATGGATACCAGGTTTACCAGGTCGCCAGATCGTGTAGCAAACAAATCCAAAGTGCGTAATATCCCCAAGTCAAACGTAGCAACTAATGCCAGCTATAGAACTAAGCCGTGAGGCAAAAGCAGTGCTCAATGTCCAGCAATGAATTTACAACTTCAACGCTAATAGGCAATGAATAACGGTTCACTTATAAAAAATATACCTTTTTATTTGTATGCAGCGCTTTCACGACATTCAAGTCGCTTCCTCAGACGTTAAAATGTTATTTAAAATGCATCACTCACATTTATAGAGAGCATCATTTCCTGTGTTGCAACATCACATCCTACGATGTCATATCCTGCTCCAAGGCAATTACTACATCCTGTTCCCATGGATGTCTCTACATACCCTTTAAGTTAGCACAGTCTAAGTCAGGTTATACATTATACTTTAAAATATCACAGTACAATTTGGCGCTTATAATGTGCCAACCGATTACGTTCATAATTAAACACGATCTATTATACAGACACAGAATATAAAATATACATAAAAATAAAAATAGAAATATAAATAATAAAAATAAAGTAAGAATATATGAATATATAAGCAACAAATTGGTCCAATCCATTAGATTGACAAAAACATCAAACAATAATGTCTATTGCCTAAGATTTAGATGTTGGAAGCTGTTAAAAACTATTAGAACTGTTCGGTATCAGCAATATCCGAACCATATCCAGCATATGTCCAGCATCTAAGCCTACAAGAGGCAGGGAGGGGGGGGAAGAAGGGAACCTATTTCTGGTTCAATAGCACCACACTGTGGAATGTTCCCTGTTTAGTGGATACAGGTTACGTACATACGAAATTAGAACAAATATGTATGTGTATATATATATATATATATATATATATATATATATATATATATATATATATATATATATATATACCTCTATACATCTAGGTATACAAAACTCTTATAAGGGTTACCAAGAAAAGGAAAGAGGTAGCTAAGGAGATAACTCTCATGATAACACATCTCAGAAGATACTCTCGGTCTTGCCAGGCTAGGGGGGATGGAGGGTGGGGCGCAAGAAAGAAGGCGAGAAGAAGACAACTAACATGGAACGTTATGGTAAGTACATAACTTCTCAATGTTAAGTTGTCAATCTCACCTTCATTCTTGCTGAATGGGACAGCATCCCTAGCACCTTAGTCCTGGGTGGCTCAATGGAACAAACTCTTGAGTACAGTGGAACCAAATCAGCCTTACTTCTAGAGGTCATGTCCAGCTTGTAATGAGAAATGAAGGTATGAGGAGAGGCCCATGTGGCTGCTGCACAAATGGAATCCATTGGCAATCTTGCCTGAAAGACTACTGAAGAAGTTAATGCTCTGGTTGAATGAGCTCTGGGCTTAATAGGGAGCTCTTTATGCCTCAACTGGTAAATCAACATGATAACAGAGGTCAACCACCTGGACAAGGTTACTTTGGAAACCGGCAGGCCTTGTTTCCCTTCCACGTAAGACAGGAGGAGCTGTTCTGATTTCCTCGTCTGCTTGGTTCTATCCAGGTAGAAGCGTAATTGACGGTGAACATCTAGACAATGTAACTTCTGCTCAGACCTATTGGTATAAAGTGGGAAGAAAACAGGAAGATCGATGGTCTGATTCAGATTTTTTTCAGAGTACTTTGGGTAAAAAGGACGGATTAGTCCTAAGTGACACTCTATCTTTGTGAAAAACAAGGTAAGGAGGGCGAACACAAAGGGCTTGAAGTTCCGATACCCTTCTTGCTGAAGTGATGGCTACTAAAAACAGAGTTTTCCAAGAGAGCAACTTTAACGAACAGGAAGCAGCAGGCTCAAACGGAGGGAGAATTAAAGACGACAGCACCAAATTTAGGTCCAATGGTGAGGGAGGATCTTTTACCGGGGGCCTAAGTAACAGGGTTCCTTTTAGAAAGGCTTTACAAAGTTTGTGTGACATAATGCTGGTCTCGGACAATCCAACATGAAAATTCGCAATAGCTGCCAACTGAACTCTGATGTTGGCTGAAGAAGATCCCATTTGAAAAAGTTCTGCCAAAAACTCTAAGACTGTATGGACAGGGGCTGTAAAAGGGTCAACTTGTTTCTCCCCTGCCCAAACAGAGAAACGCTTCCATTTGCTAGCATAAGTCTTTCTGGTAGTAGACTTGTGCGAAGCAAGGATGATGTCACAAACTGAATGAGAGATTGAGGGAAGCCTGGCTAGGGTTGGAAGTGGAGCAACCAAGCTGTGAGGTTGAGAGATTGGAGAGATTGATGCAGCCTGCCCGACTGATGTGTCAGAAGATCTGGTGCTGGGTCCAGATGCCAGGGTTGATCTAGTAGATGACATTGCAGGAACGGAAACCAAATTTGTTGAGGCCAGTAAGGGGCAACAAGGATCATTCTGGATCTCAAAATGGTTGCTTTCTGGATTAGCTGAGTAATTAAGGGAAAGGGGGGAAAAGCATACAGAAGACCCCGGGGCCAATCGTGGACTAGAGCGTCTCTGGGGGGAAGACCTGGGAGAGGGAAGAGGGTGAAGAAGTCTGGGCACTTGCTGTTTTGTGGGGTTGCAAAAAGATCGCAGCAAGGCTGACCCCACCTCCTGAAGATTTTTTCCGCTACTAGCTGGTTGAGAGACCACTTGTGGGGCATGAGAATGGCTCTGCTCAGCCTGTCCACTATGACGTTGGACTTCCCGGGGATATGCGTTGCTACCAGAAACCGTTGAGAAGAGATCGCCCACTGCCACAGTCTGAGTGCTTCTCGACATAGGGGGTAGGACCTGGTTCCGCCCTGCTTGTTGATGTACCACACTACAGACATATTGTCTGTCTGAATTGCAATAGTCCCGGTGGGTAGAGAGTCTTGAAGGGCCTGCAACGCTAAAAGTACTGCTCTCATTTCCAAGACATTTATGTGCAGGTGGCTTTCGAAAGGCTGCCATGTGCCCTGGACTGTCCTGCCCTGAAAATGCCCCCCACCCAATCAGGGAGGCATCCGTTGTCACAGTAGCCACAGGAGGAGGAAGGACAAAGGGTCTGCCCTGAAGAACCTGAGGGGAGGCCATCCACCACGAAGGGTGCCTTTTGCATGACTGAGTGATTAGAATGCTGTTTGACATTGGAAGCTGTTGAAAGGACCACTGGGAAAGCAGCATCCATTGCAGGATCCGCATGTGAAAGCGAGCTAGGGGGAGTAATGTGATAGCTGCTGCCATGAGACCTAGGGTTTTTAGTACAAATCTGGCCTGGACTCTGCTCTCTTGTAGTAGGATTTGAACATGATCGCGAATGTCTGAAATCCTTTGTACAGGCAGTTTTGCTGACAGTTCCACAGTGTTTAAAATGGCGCCTATGAAGGTAACAGATTGACAAGGCAACAAGGCAGACTTTTCGGAGTTTATAGAGATGGTTCTACCTGACTTCGTCGACAGCGCAGAAGACCGACATCGGAATCCGGAGCTCCAGAAGATCGAAAGTGAAGAAGACCGACGCGAATCGCGAGTGGCAGAACATCGACAATGCAGAAGACCGACACGACGGATGACAACACCAACGCCGAGGATGCCGACATGGGGAAAGGCTGTGTGAGTATGCGGTAGTGACGGACGTTAGGGTGCGAGGCAGGTAAGTGTGGAGATTGACGGTCTGTGGGGATAGGGGTGGGTTAAGTGAGTTAGGGTTAGGGAGCCATAGGGGTGGGTTAAGTGAGTTAGGGTTAGGGAGCGATAGGGGTGGGTTAAGTGAGTTAGGGTTAGGGAGCGATAGGGGTGGGTTAAGTGAGTTAGGGTTAGGGAGGCGGTTAAGTGAGTTAGGTTAGGAGCGGTAGGTAAGTGTGCGATAGTGACGGACCTTAGGGTTAGGTAAGGTTTAGTGTGGGCTTGTAAGGATTTTGGTGTGCTTGTGTTGTGTGTGTGGTTTGTGGAATGGGGATGTGTTTTGTTTTTAATTGTTATTGTGGTGTGTGCAGTGTATGGGGTTTCGTGTTTGTGTACCGTCGGTTATTTCGTTGTCGGTTATGTGTGGTTTCGTGTTTATGGACTGTCGAATATGTGGTGTCGGTGATGTGGTTGTCGGTGTTGTGTGGTTTCGACTATGTCAGGTAGAACCATAGAGATACATAGCTCGTTGCAAATTTGAAGGATATAATCTCTGGAATGGAGTAGCTGACGCTTGGTGGTGGCAGTACGGAGCCAGTCGTCTAAGTATGGAAACACCTGGAATCCTTTTCATTTCAGGTGAGCCGCAACCACTGCCATGCATTTGGTAAACACCCTGGGGGCTGTGGTGAGGCCAAAGGGCAGGGCTCTGAATTGGTAGAGACTGAATCCCAGCCGGAAGCGGAGAAACCTCCTGGAGTGCCTGTTCATTTTGATATGATAGTATGCATCCTGAAGGTCTATAGAGCACATCCAATTGTCCTGACCCAGGAAGGGTAGAATGGACTGAAACGTGACCATCCGGAATTTCGTTCTTTGAACAGACTTGTTCAGCCTGCTGAGATCCAAAGTAAGTCTCCAGTCCCCTGTCTTTTTTGGTACCAAAAAGAACTTGGAGTAGACTCCAGATCCTTGCTGGTCTGCTGGGACTGGCTGGATGGCTCTTTTTTTCTAGCAGCTTTGAAATTTCTAGTGCTGCTTGATCCCTCAGACCGGGTGGAATGTCTGGAAGGGGCCCTTTTGGCAGTTGTGGGGAATGAATAAAGGAAATTTTGTAACCCTCGGATATGATCGACCGTACCCAATTGTCTTGCGTAAGGGAATGCCAGGCTTCTGAGTACAGTGATAGTCTTCCCCCAACTGCCTCCGAAGGTGGACAGTTGGGCAGCTCCTCAGGGGTGCTGGAAGGGTTTGTCAGAGAAGGATTCTCTGCTACCCTGATTCTGCGGACCCCCCCCCCCTGCCCCTCGGGTGGTGTCTACTATTGTTCCCTCCCTCTGGAGAGAAGCTCACCACGTGCGTCAGGCAGTACTCCCTGAGGTTTGTGGAACCACATTTTCCCACCTTTCTGACCCTTAGGGTATGGTCTAGAAGGGGTAGAAAAACGGACTCCTATGGCAGAGAGAGTCTTGCCTTCCTGCTCGCACCTGGTCAATGCATCCTTCACTTGAGGTCCAAGCAAGGCAGAACCATCAAAGGGGGTGTTAGTGAAGGACGCCTTGAAGGGGTCAGCAAAATTGCAAAGCCGCATCCAGGCATGTCTCCTTAGAACAACGCCCGTGCCTGCAGCCCTACTCACTCCATCGGCTGCATAGGAAATGAGCCGCATGGAGGAGGTGACAATAGAGTTTAGGGTCCCCAGCTGCGAGTTGATCTTTTCCTAAGACCCTGCAGCTGATGGGTCCTGTAAGGTATCATCCAGTTCCTTGAGAAGGTCTCTCGGGAGACGGGTGAAATGGCACAAATAATTGAGCGACCGCATAGCAAAGGTCGCTGAGGAAAACATCCGCTTGCCATACCTGTCCATAGTCCTAGATTCCTTATTAGGAGGATGGACAGGTACTGAAGGGTCAGCCAACTCCTTTTTAGTGGCCACTGCTACCACCATGGCATCAACAGGGATGCCCTTAGTTAGAAACTGCTTGTCAGAAGGGGCTGTAATAAATTTTGTATGCCTCCGGGGAGTTGGTTCCATAGTATCCGGAGCCGTCCACGCCTTTCGAGCCACCACATCCATACGCTTCCAGGTACACCGACTTGTCCTCAGAAGGGTTAAGGGCAGACCAGTTTCCCCTCTGCTTAAGAATATCCAGTATGTCAGAAAATGAGACATCCTCAGAGGGGGACCTTGGGGACCCTTCTGAGTCATCCAAGTCAGTGTCCGATGTGACTGACTCAGGGGAGTCTACATGCTTCCTCTTGCATTTTCTCTTTTGAGGGGGCTCCCCTGAAGGATCAGGGGAGGCCTCGGAAGAGGAGGATACACCCAATGGGGCTACCTGTAGCGTCGGTTCTCCACGCTCGGGATCGGAAGAGCGGGTAGAGACTGAAGCAGGCACCATAGAGGGAGGAGCCGAAGGAGCCGACCGTGGAGCAGGCATAGGGGCCAGCACACTCCTCATGACCTCAAAGGCGCCCCTATCAGGCAGGGAAGGGGGTCCCCGCTCTGAAGAGACAAGAACTCCTCCCGGCACCGAAAGGGATGGCTCCAAGGCCGATGTCGGGCCGAATTCACCTGCGCCGAAGCTCTGAGAGGGAGAATGAGGTCGGACAAGGGTCCGATGCCACTCGCCCCCTCGGAATCGACGAGAGAGTCCCGGCACCCAGATCCCTCCAAGGATGGAACCAAGGAAGTGATTGGAGCCGATGAGGGAGCCGAAAGGAGTGGTATCGGCTCTGACGTTCCGACGGTCCCGACCCCTATGATCTCCGGCTCCGAACTCAAAGGAAGAGTCGGAGGAGGAATCGAAGAGGGAGTAGTGAAAGCCACTGCCTGATGAGGAGGGCTATGCAACATTTGGGCCAGTGCCTGCGACTTAAGTAGTCTGATAACCACCCTCTCGAGGTCATGGTCTGACAGCCTGGAAGACCGAGAGGAATGGGACCTGTGACTCCGCTCCGATAACAAGCGAGACTTCAGAGCCGAATGGACAGATTCCAGGAAAGGAGACCTGGAATGCTTTCTGCTCGAAGACAGCTCTGACAGCAGAGTCGGAGCCGACTGAGGCCTCGAATCATCGGTTCCGGCCGGAACCGATGCAGTGGTAGTAGTAGCACCGCTCGGCGATGGCTCCCGAACATGGAGCCGACGATTTGGCGGGCTTGGAAGGTTTACCTGACGAAGGCTTAGCCGGGGAACCTTCAGGCTTTAACAAGCCTCTCAAAATAAGTTTGTTTCTGCATTCCTGCAGGACTCTTGGACTGAACGCATGGCAGACAGAACAAGAGTCCTGCAGGTGCAGAGGGCCCAAGCAATATACACAAGAAGTGTGACCGTCTGTCAGAGACATCTTCTGATAGCACGAGTCACACTTCTTGAAGCCCGAGACCTTGGTGTCTTTCGACATCCTGAAACAAGGATGACGGGCAGAAAAAGACAACTCTGGGAGGTCTAGTCACAATCGGGCAACACACACACACACACACACACACACACACACACACACACACAAAAAGGTTGTAACAGACCAAGAAATAAACAAAAAACCCCACACTTATTAATACAATTTAACTAGGCACACACATACATCTACAGACAAAAAAGTATGGAAGAAGTTTGGCCAAGGGTCTAACTATTCAGTGAGGGGAAAAACTGTATAAAAAACTACCTAAGAGGGAATCCTAAACAGGGATCTAAAGGGTAGTAACTATAAAAAACTATCGCTAAGATTTTAACCCAAAAAACTGACTAAATACATGAAAAATATTAATACAACCTGGAGCCGGCAAAAAGACGCAACCTCATAGCTGAAGTGGCAAACGAGATCTAGGTATATCACGCCTAGCATTATGGGACATAGGACAGCCTCGAGCCGGTAAAAATAGCTCTCGAGATTTAGTAATAGGCCGAGTCGGAGCCGAGGTTCAGCTCCGAACCCCATCCAGCAAGAATGAAGGCGAGATTGACAATTTAACATTAATCTTTTACAGATGAGGAAAGACATTTACCATGAAAAGAATAATAATCAGCAATGGCCTTAGAAATCCAGTTAGATCCACGGTGGTGCAGCGGTAGCATTGTTGCCTCATAGCAAGAGGTTCTCCCGTTCGATTCTCGGCTGGAGTGCGGGGAGTCTGCATGTCCTTCCCGCGGTCGAGCGGCATTCCGAAAGACATGCGTGAATGGGCATGCCTTCGTTGAAGGTTGGGCGTTGAGCTGGCAACTCGGCACCGTAAAAATCTACTGCTAATCATTAGTGGACCGGAGTTCTGCTGTGGTGACCCCTAACCAGGAAAAGCCAAAAAACAAACAATGGCTTTAGAAATCCAAAAAGAGATGGTTTGCTTAGAAACAGCCAAACCCAAAGACCTGGGATGAAAAGAAACAGAAAGTTACTGAGATTTGTGAATAACCTTAGTTTTATACAAATAACATCTGAGCTGTCTAAGCAAATCCAGTGTGTGAAGAACCTTCGCAATGGCAGACTGTGGAGAAGGAAAAAAGAAGGAAGATGAATAGACAGATTAAGAGACAACACATTGACTACACTAGATACTAGACACAAAAGAAGGGTTAGTAAGGAGAGACACCATGTCTCTGTGAAAAATTAAAAAGGAGGAACAGCAATGAGAGCCTGAAGCTGACCCTCTTCAAGCGCAACCTTGATGACTGGATGGGAAACCACAAATTTGTCCCAGGGGTTCCATTTGTGTCCTTCATTGACAGGGGTGACAAGTGCTGACTGAGGTTTCTTTATGGGATAAACTCCTGGCTAGGCTTGTAAGGGCCCTAGAGCCATTAGCCTAGTAACCGCCTATGATTCTATGATACTATGAAGTAGTATGGGACCTGGGATCACATGTTGACTGTGACCTTAACTTCAACCACCATGTGTATACTGTAGTAAGGAAGGCTTTCCGTGTAGCATGTTTGATTAGTAAAGCCATCACCTTGAGAGCAAGAGGTTATAAGCCCTCGATACTCAGCACTCAACTAGCCCATAATTGAGTATACCAGCAGCAATTGGAGACACCTTAGAGGTTTCTAACAAAGGTCATCAAGGAGCTCCAGCATGTGCCTTACACAGACCTACTAAAGTCCCTGTCACTATACTCCGTATCATATAGACTTCTTAGGGGGAGACTTACGCCTGGCCTACACAGCAATCCAAGACCCATACCTAAACAGCTTGCTGCATATCAGTAAATCAAACGGGATTAGCGCTACACATTCCAGGGACCTAAATATGGCCTGTAACTTAAATAGGACATGCTGGAAGGACACATTTTTCTCCTAGTGACTGCAGCATCTTTGGAACAGGCTACCAATTCATGTGAAACAAAGCACAGCTATGACACTCTTCAACAGGAACCTGGACGAGTGGATGGGGCACCATAATTTCTTACCGGAGATAGCACCCACAACCATCCAGTAGATGGGCAGTCATCACTAAATGCAATCTTGGGTATTGACTAGCACTTTTACAGTATTACATTGGGATGAAACGGCTAGGCTTAAAATGACCTCCAGGATGATAGCCTAGTAATCTCCTATGATCCTATGACCCTAAGCTCAGACACTCTTTTAGCTGAAGTGAGGGCCAAAAGAAGATAAGTCTTCCAAGTGCAAAGCTGCAAGGAAGCTGAAGCAGCAAGCATAAAAGGATCCTGAATCAATTTTTCAAGTGCAAAACTGAGGTTCTAGGAAGGCAGAATTTACTTTCTGGGAGGCCTGATATGAACAACGTCTTTAAGAAATTGCTTGACCTTAAATCTAGTGGTCAGAGAAGTCAAGGAAAGACAAGCAGAAATAGCTGAAAGATAAGTTTTAACTGAATAATATGGTAACCCAGCATGCAGCAGATCATACAAATAAGAGAGAACCAAAGGAACTTGCACATATAGGGGATCCTGGTTTTGACAGAGGCAACAGACAGAAAATATTTTTCATTTAAACAAATGTTTCCTTGTAGTGGGTTTCCTGGCCTACTGCAAGACCCGAAGCACATCCTCAGAAATAGGTGCCTATAAGAGATCAAAACCAAATTACCCACAGCATCAGTTGAAAAGTGGACAAGTGAGGATGGATAAAAGACCTCTTGTCTTGTGTGAAAAGGTCCACCCAGTGAGGAAACTTGTAGCAATTGCCCCTGGCCAAGTAAGGAAGAAGATGGAGTCAATGTTATCTGGACCAAAAGGGAGTCACTACCAAGATATTGGGGGAGTCTTGCATGATATTGTGCAAGACTCATGGAGGCAGAGAAGAAACATCCTATTCAATGAAAAGACAGGCTGTCCACTTCCCAAACCAGAGGTCTTGGAACACTGGGAAAGAATAGAGGAAGTTGTCTGTTCAGAGGAGAAGTAAAAACATCCACCTGAGAAATGCCCCACCGATGGACAATGTACAGGAACGCATCTGTGTGAAGCATCCATGCATGCTCACAGAGTCTGCCAATAGACTGCACTCTGAAGGAATGTAAACTGCCTGACGATTCACTTGATACTGGACAGCTAGAATACAGACCTGAAGAGCTAGTCAGCAAAGAAGTTAAGACTTTGTACCTTCTTGCTTGTTGACATACCACATCACTGTGGTTTTGTCTGTGAAAATTTTGAGCAGCCCAGGATGAAATAGGGAATGAAAAGTCTGAAAAGCTACAAGCAGGGCCCTCATCTCCTTTATACTGATGTGGTGTGACCTATGATGCAGAGGCCATAAACCCTGAACCTTTTTCAGATCCAAAGGAGGCCTCCCTATCACCTGTTTGAGTTGTCTGTAAAGAGCTCTTGAGTCAGGGCTGGAGCTTGGAAAGGCAGCCTTGGGTTAAGAGCGAGTTGATGAATTCATCGCTTAAGCTGAAACTAGAGACAAGTGAGGAAGAGGGAGTGAGAAGTACAGGGAGTGGCAGTGTTGAAGCCACATTGATGTTAGTTATCACTGTAGCTTTCACATAAGGAGCCTGACCAGAGGAAGAATGGAAATGGTGGAAGCTATGAACCCTGAGGGCCCTGACTGATTCTAGAGGAAGTAGAGACTGGAAAAAGGCAACAACAGAAAGGCCCTTGAGAATAGGCAGGGATGCCAACATGGGGATGTTCTGGATCTTGCATCCAATGAAAACATGATCCTGAGAAGGGTCAGAGCTGATTTTTGAAAGTTTATGGTGAACACCAGACTCTGTTGTAACAGGGAAATAGTAAACTGGAGATCTTGAAGCAGAGGATCATGGGAGGAAGCTTGAATGAGTAGATCGTCTAGATAAGGATCTGGACTCCTCTCACACTGCAAAAATCAATGACAGGAGCAAGGCATTTAGTGAAATCCTTTGGGGCAGTAAACAGGCCAAAAGGCATGGCAGAGAACTGAATATGCAAGGAAGAAATAGAGAAACATACACATTTCTGGAAAGGGGGATGGATGAGGATATGAAGGTAGGCATGCTTGAGATCCAGAGAGAGACCAGAAAGGCTTGAGGAAGAAGAAGAAGAAAAGAAACATTTGAAAGAATCTTGAGAAAGGCGTTGAGCTGGAAAATTTCCAGAACTTGTCTCCACGTGCCCCCTACCTGGGAACCAAAAGCATTCTGGAATAAAAACCCCTTCTTACCTGGGCTGGAGGTACAACTTGAATGCTGTCTTGGACTGAAAGAAAATGAAGCATCTCTAAGAAAATGGAAGTTGCTCCTGAGGAGGTTTACGGATGTTCAAAAAGAGAGGAAGGGATTTCCAAACCATGAAACACCCCTGGTGGATAAAAGACATAACCTAAGAGTCTATTATTCTGTTGTGATTTTCAATCAGTTTGGAAGAGACAGGGAAAGATGGAAATAAAGGAACCTAGCTAAGAGAAAGGGGAAGCAAACTGTGAAATAGGGGAACCTGGCTTGCCTTGAAAAGTAGAATTCTGGGAAGTAGGTGTCTGAGTAGACTTAGATGGAGGCACACATCTAGAACTCTTTTTATCCTTGGGTGAAGGATGACACTGCCAGCAAACCAAAGCAGATTTGGAAGGGTAATTCCTTTGAAGCTTTGGAATAGGAGAAAAATATGTCTCAACTCCTGCAAGCCCTTGCCCTTATCCTGAACAGACTTGAATAGTTCAGCAGCACCACCACCAAAAATATTTTTATTATCCAAACGAGTATCCAACAATTTGGCCTTAATGTGATCAGGCAAACCCAGAAGACAAAGCCACAAATAACACCTCATAACATAACTATATGCAGCAGCCCAGAAGGAAGCATCATAACTGCACTTAACAAAATGGCAGGCAACTTGAGACAGGGAACCCAACAAGGAAAGGGCAGAAAGCTTCCCTTCAGAGCCAGGGAGATAATATATTACCAGATAAATCTGAGAAAGGAGGGCTGAACCATACCTAATCATGTCTGTCTGGTAGTTAATGGCCCCAAAAGATAAGGTGGCAGCAGCATAAACCCTCTTGCCTAGCCTCTCCATGGCCCTACTATCCTTGTCTGATGGAAGCAGCTTGGTAGAGGGCAACAGCTTGGAGGGTTTGTCCAAAGAGACAGACACTACAGAAGGATCAGCAGAAAGGGTATTTATACAAACTATTTACATTCCTCAGGCACCTTATAAAATCTGCCATGTTTCTTGGAACCTGAGGGCTGACAGTCAGGAGCCATAGAAGCTGCAGAAAAGAAATCCAGGAGGGCAGTCACAACAGAAGGAACAGCAGAAGGTTTAGAAGACTTCATCTGAAGGAGCTCATAATACCTTTTCTAGATATCAGAAAGTGACAACAATCCCACTTAAAGAATTCCACCATAGGGGTAACACTGTCCCCAGAAGAGTTCCTCTAAAGGAGTATCTGGACTAACAGAACCCACTTCCTATGAGGCATAATCTAAGAGGGAAGAGATACGAGAAAAGTAGGCTAAGGATTCTTCCCCAGAGACCTAATTCTTATCACAGGACTCTAGGTCCCTAGGTCGTTTAAGAATACGGGATGAGCAGGGTGGGGAAGGTACACACACCCCTTGAGGAGGCTTTAAAGGACACATGAGAAGTGGGATCCATGCTGGCCTCTGACGGGGTCTGCCAGAGGAATCCAAAGCAACCACCAGATGATTCTCTGGGCTTTCACTAACCTCAGGACAGACATTCAAGGGAGGATGGACAGCAGCTGCATCAGCCCTAAGATTTTTGGCCTTTTTCTTGGCAGACGCTTGACACTTGGGACAGGAAGACTCCGCCATAACACCTTGAGCAAACAGCTTCAATGCCGATTTTCAAATTAAATACATAAGACAGAGAGAACTATGCAGGCTCTTAGGAACAAGAGCTTGGCAGATAGAACAATGCGTATGGTCATGGGAAGCACCCAAACAAAACAGGCGCAGGTCGTGATGGTCTTTATGGGGAATCTGCCACCCACACTTACATTTTCCATTTCTGGATGACATAAATCCAATCAATACTAAAGAAAAAGAAGATAGGAGAAACCCTAATGGGGTATCTGAAAAAATATCTCGGTAACCAACACAGAAGAAAGTCATTCAGATGGACATTCAATGATGGCGTTCGGGCTGGCAGTAAAGAAGTTCAGAGTGCTTGCATCCATAAGTTAACTTTATGCCCTACATTTTGAACAAGGAGCATACGTGTGAAGTACAGAGCCTGTAAATACTAAATACTTTATACTGGCCATATATTGGGCTATCCTTGGCAGGAGATCCCTTCTGTTAGGAATACTGAAACAGTGATATAGAAGGTCATCAACTAATACAAGTAAGAATGCCTCACTCATACTAAACATCAGGCATACTCCTTGTCGGGTCTATAACTGCATAAAATACCAAAAGGCAAAGATAACAAGTTTGAAGAAACAGACAAACAGCCAAGTGAAAAAGCTTAAAAGGTTAATTTTCAATGCATCACAGTACAAAAGGAAGGTGATCTCCAGTGGTAAACAATAAAGTTTGGCGAAGGTATGAACCAATGGCCAACACAGTGTGGTACAAATTTAATGCAGACATTTCTGAAACAAGCACTGGAAGCAGACACAACTCTAGGAGAATGGCAACTGACTGTAAGATTGTTCAAAGGACAGTATGACACAGATTTCAGAAGGTAATGCAGTCAACAGTCCACTTTGAATGTATTTGAACAGCAAGTGCCTACATATCCCCCAGTGCCTGTACATTTATACCCACCCTAAGCCCCACCACCATGACACCCAGCCTGCAGCTAGCCACTTCCATCCACATCCTGCCTGCAGCTAGCCACTCCCATCCACAATCTCATACTTACCCCACTCACTCCATCCACTATGGCTACTCTCTTCACACACACACATTAATACTAACCAGCCTTATCTCTCTCTCTACTGTCTAACCTTCCTTACAAGTCTCCCTAACACACACCCATCTCTAAACCCCCAAGCCACCATCACACACCTCCCTTATACATCCACAGCGTATAGCCTAATCTCACCTGAATTTTATTGCTCCAAACCAAGCCATTATTTCAAACCCTACATACTCTCAACTCCTTCCTCCCATCACCCTTTTCATACCATCACCTTAAAAAAAGGCTCCCCCTCAACAACCCTTCCTTCCTATTTCCCATACATCACCTCCAACACCTCTTCCTCAATTCCCTCTCTCAGTCAGGCGACATCCACACAAACCCTGGACCCAACTCAGCCAGTCACCTAAGCAACAGCCCCAACAAACCCCTCAAACCCAAAACCATCCGGCTAACCACCTTCAATGCACAAAGCCTCAGAAATAAAATCCCCAACCCACATGCCTGGCTTGCTCACAACCAACCCGATACTACAGCCAACTCTGAGACATGGCTTAAACCTTCCATCGCTGACAATGAAATCCTTACTCCTGGCTACAAAATCCTTTGCAATGATAGTACCTGGAGAAAAGGTGGTGGAGTGGCTATTATCTACCCATCCACCCATGCTCTAACTCCATACACCAACCCCATCCCTACCTTCTCCAATGCCGAAATATCAATAGGCTATTTAAAGCTTAACAACTGTAAATCTTTATGCATCTGCTCCATCTTTATCCCCCCAGGCAATAATACCAAAACATTACAAGAGATACTATCCTGGTTTAGCTCAAATATAAAACTCGAAACCTATATCCTTGGCGATGTAAACATCAGCTGGGCCTCCCTCAAATTTAACACCCCATCCCATTCAATCAATCTCTACAACTTCACCCAACTCATAAACCTTCCAACCATGCCCAACAAAGATGAAACCTCTGGTACCATCATAGACTGGATACTCACTACCCACCCCGCCTTGCCTCACAAGCCAGTCTTCTACCCGATCCTCACAGCTACCACTTACGTGCCTTCATTGACCGCATATCCTCCACTCTTACAAAACATCACCAATATATCCTTACCCACAACTTATCCTCCTTCAACCTGCAGACATTCTCAGAATGCCTGAAGCACAATGACTGGTCACCCCTAAAAACTCTCCCACTTGACGATGCATTATCCTATTTTAACAATTCATTCCTAACCATCCTAAATCAACAGATCCCCTTAAGATCCAAAAGAATCAAATCCCTGCCCCTGACTATCCCATTAAACTAGAAACATCATGCATCAGTGAGACAAAAAATGGAAACAATACCAAAAACAAAACACAACCAACTTCCTCCTAGAATTTAAACAACTACGGAACTTAGCCTAAAAATTAATAACCAAAGACCGCAAAAACTACTACAATAAAATTCCAATCCATTCACTCATCCAATCCAAAAAACTTTGGAGCTTTGTTTCCTCCATCTTTCACCCAGTCAATAAAAGCAACCCATGCCCATACCCTACTCTCACAGATCTACAAACTGCCACTAATTTCAACCATTTCTTCATTAATTGCATTGCAAAACTATCCTCCTCCTTCCCTAACCACTTCTCCTGCCCCCCCACCAGCAAGCCTCCTCCTTCCTCCCCCTTTCCCCTCAAACCCATCCCTACA